>NC_056572.1:30016217-30316217 GCF_018340385.1 Cyprinus carpio | reverse complement strand
TCCTCTGATTGGCCAACTGCCCCAGTGCATTGTGATTGGCTGATCACCGCAAGCACTCATTGGAAATGTAAAGCCCCTTTCCATAATCGCAAGCTTCATCTCTCAAAATAAATGTAAAGACAGTTAATAATATCCTTAGTTTTACCATCAGTTCAAGCCTGAAAGGGGAACAGAATCGCGTGACAGACACAGTGATGAAGCTCGTATGTGTTTGCAGTACACACACTACGGACGGTTAAGATAGCTGACTCCACTGTGTGACCCTCTTTCTCTCTCTCTCTCTCTCACACACACACACACATACACACACACACGGCACAGATACTACTGGCAAAACTGTGCATTTGAACATTCAATAGCAAATACTTAAACTAATAATAAAACATACTTACAGTAAGTGATTCAGAGGCAGGGTCTTAACAAAGTCAGAATTACCTCCTCTCCTAGGTTCACGAAACGGTCGTCCATAAAATGCGTTGCTGTTCTGTTGAAAGTAATCTTAAAGATTCCTAAATGCATCTGCTTTCGGAAGGCCAAGTAAAGTGTTTTCATAGATATCCTAGATACACACAGCATCTCCCTGACATGGCTGCTTCAACACTAACTGCAGTTACTGAAACCCCACCCTCTTTCTTTGCGTGTACATTTGGGCGGCATTACGCAAATATTTCCACGTAGTGACGTAGAGATGTGGGGGCATGTTTTAATGAGCTATTTTAGGGGGGTGTGGCAGAGTCTTAACTATGATAAAGAATATCTCTTTGGATTTGAGACTTTAGTCTTTGCAACTTTACAGATCTTCTTTATGCACCAAGAGTTGTAACACTCCAAAGAGAAAGGAAAAATTGAAATCGCATCATATGACGCCTTTAATAAAAATATTAATGGACTTAAAGTTTTGAAATGTCTGTTTCATTGTGTTTTGAGTTTTGTCTTCCTAGTTTTCCTGAGTTGTCTGATTAGTTATCCTGTCCACCTGGTGTCTAACTCATTTGTTCCCTTTGTTTGCCATGTGTATTTAAGCCCTGTTAAAGCCCTGTCTTCGTCCATCTTTTTGAAATTTTTTGAAAGTGGCTATTTCCTGAGTTTATGTAATTAAAGTTTGTTCTTTGAAGAATTCCTCATTGTGCAAGTTTCTACGTGACAAGTATATTTAGTATGACATAAATTTATTTTAAATCTGGCTTGTTTGTGAGTGAAGAACTTTATTTCAGGTCTCCCATCTCGCGTAGCCAGACCTTCAGACTGACGGCTGAAGGTTTGGAATCCATGGCAGCTTCCACTGGCCAAGGCCTGCCCATGAGGCCATTTGACAGACATGTCAAACAACCAATCACAGTTCGTTTCATTCAGTGTTACGTTTCGGGCGTGGAAATGTTGCCACAATAACAGACCGGTGTGTAAAACTCTTGGATGTATTTTAAAGATTCTATGCCACAAACTTGAAAATCCAGCGTTTAGTTGATCCTAAAAAGCACTCATCATCACAGTTGTAAACACGACGGCTTTCTTCTTTCGTAAGGAGGTTTTGCGTCACAGCATATTTGTTTCAAGGCGGAACATTAAAGGGATACTCCATCCCAAAATGAAAATTTTGTCATTAATCACTTACCCCCACGTCATTCCAAACCCTTAAAAGCTTCGTTCGTCTTTGGAACACAATTAAGATATTTTGGATGAAAACCTGGAGGTTTGTGACTGTCCCATAGACTGCCAAGTAAATTACACTGTCAAGGTCCAGGAAAGTATTAAAAGCATCATCGGAATAGTCCATCTGCCATCAGTGGTTCAACCATAATGTTATGAAGCGACGAAAATACTTTTTATATGCAAAGAAACAAAAATTAAGACTTTATTCAACAATTTGTCTCCTCTGTGTCTCTCCAGATCACTATAGCGCCATTTTGGAGAATATGAGCTGAACGCAGGCAGCGTACGCTCTTCTGAGTCTTCTCCTGGTTTTCATCCAAAATATCTTAAATTGTGTTCCAAAGACGAACAAAGCTTTTATAGGTTTGGAACGACGTGGGGGTAAGTGATCAATGACAAAATTTTCATTTTGGGGTGGAGTAACCCTTTAAAGAACACCACACACATGTCTCCGGGAAATCCTGGGTGAATTCCAAATGGAAGTGAGCATCCCTATGCCCTACTCCCTTCGAAGGGCAGAGCCCTTGAAGTGTGTTCTTTGAAGGGTGTAGGGCATTAATGTCTCATATAAGCATTTGGAACTAACTCCCTTAAAAGATAAACACACAAAAAATTACACCTTAAAAACCCCGAGCATCCAGCATCAATCACCACACCACCAGCAAATTGCAAATATATATTTCTTCTCATTATTATTATTTTATTAAAATATTGTCTAATTGTGTGTTATTTGTTATTAAGCTTTTCAAACTAAACTTCCTTAAACTTGCTTACACTACCATCCTAAATAATATTTCTGACAAAAAATATTTTGTATTAAAATAAAGACAAATTTAATTAGACTATTCTACTTACGTTTGTATGTAAAGTCTAAATCAACCACAACTTTGCTTAAAAATGCATCACAAGATCTTCTAACTGAAGATCACATGATCACAAATGGAAGTCACTTCCCTGAAGTGACCATCGGATGTTCCCTTCTCTAACGGACTTCTGGAAGGGCCCTTCACAAAGGGATTCAGTTCCTACAAATGGCGTCCTCTTCCCAAAGTGCCCTTCAAGGGCGCAAAAAAGCTGTTTGGAATTCGCCCCCTATATAGGCGTAATTCAACCAAATCAATGACGACTTCTAAACTCCTTAAGTGTTACCACTTTTGTGTGCCATATGCATCAGATGTTCAGCCAACGGCCCGTGGGCATGATGTCTGAGGCAGAGACTAGTTATTCCCTAATGCTAATAAAAGAGAAATAACTTGGCAAAATCAAATCATTAAAAAAGCTAAAACAAAAAGATAAGAAGCCTTAAATTCCTAGGAGTGTAGAACGGACCAGAACACTGATGATAAGAATATTCATAGCTGATTTGATTCAATACTAATGTCATAAGAATGTTTTATGAAAATGTAATTAATTTGTAACAAATCAGGCGTCAATCCAGTGTTTTTATCTCTCGCTCTGTCAGTTCCATCATGAAGCCCAGGAGGCATCTGACCTCTGTGGAACTTCTCCCTACAATTCTTGAGCTCCAGGAGAGCCAGAGTCTGGATGACTACATATGAGAGCTGTCCCAACCCACCTACCCTCTCAGGGCTCCTGTCTGTCCCCGCTCCGCATGGCAAACACTCCAGCATTTCTTTGGCCACCACAGGTTCAGTCCCGGTACACAAGCCCTGGGCTCTCTCTGGACCTGCATCACTAACCTTGACAGACTCGAAGGACTCGGCGAGTTCAAATCAGGACCCTCTGGACTGGCTCTTTGCACAAGCGTGTGTGTGCATGATATGATGGAGACAAAAATGATGAGAACTCACAGCCTCGGGAATATGTTGCAATAATCATAAAAGTTGTCAGTGTATTAAATAGTGTGATTTTTGAGATAAGAAATAGGGGCTAGTTGTCACACGGGCTAAAAAATAGGTTTCATGAATGTCAGGGACTATATTAATCATAGTACCTATTATTCAAAAGGATGGAAATTTCTGTTTTTGTTGTTTCATGAATTCAACTTTTGAAGTTTGGTGTTAGAAAAATTTCTTGAAAGAAATTAATACTTCTATTTAGCAAAGATGCATTAAATTGATCAAACATTATACAAAAGACATTTATAATGTTAGAAAAGATTTCTATTGTTTTAAATTTCTAAACATTAAGCCGCACAACATTAATAATAGTAAGAAATGTTTGTTGAGCAGCAAATCAGCATATTAGAATGATTAGATGCTTTGCATTCAGCTTTGCATCACAGGAATAAATTACATTTAAAATATATTACATTTGAAATTGCAATACATTTTTTGTCAAACAAATACAGCCTTGCAAGATACTTTAAAAAACCTTACCAATCAAAACTTCTGTTTAAATTTTGCTATTCAATATTATATTTAACAAATGTAAATGTGTTGAATGAACTGAAGACTATACTGATGCATGTAAAATAAAATAAAAAATGAATAAAAACATAGTTTCAGCTTTGCATTAAAAGACTATGCACTAAATGGACTAAACAGAATAACAGAAGAAAGCAATTACATGTCAGCATGCTCTAATAAAAAACACAATAGTTAGGTTTCGTTTTCCTCTAAACCACTGTGGTTCTCAGACACACTGGTCGTGATTTATTTAACCAAAAAAGAATGTTGTCTTGCTGCCAAACAGCTTTACGCAACTTGCACAAAAGTGCTGGACCAAATCACTGTAACACACACTGCAGATACACTGTCAAGAGCTAAAAGCTCCTAGTTTGCATAAAGGTACTGGTAATGTAAACATAACTTATTTTTCTAGAAAACATTTTCTAAAGTAAATCAAACACACCACAAAGGTCATAAAAAGCAGAAAGACAGCATTTAGACAGCCAGGATATTTCGCAATCCGGTGCTTTCTGCCGAGCTGTGCTCCAAAAAAGGAAAAAAAGAGAGAGAAAAACTTAACCTAACTAAATACAAAACATTTAGCTGCAAACATGTCTATCTGGTCTCATTTTTGCAAAGTTTTTTATTTTATCAGCCCGATCTACATCTCTGTTTTGCTTTCCTGGAGCTCTGCTTCAATGGTAAGGGGATTTCTGGGCCACAAAAAAAAAAAAAAAAAAAAAAACAGTCTGCATACTGGACGAATGAGTTGAGGACAACTTCTCCAGTAAGTATGAAAAATGGCATACTTCCCAGTTCCTGATTTTGATGTGGCAATGGCATATCCTCCTTTTCCATCTAATGTTTGGGAATCTTATTCTTGTTAAATTACTAGCAATTTTACATTTTTGCTCATTTCAGAATGACTCTGCAGTCTCTTTATGCAATAAAGCGAGCTATGTGGATTTTCCCCATATAAATAATTGCAATTTAACAGGCACTTATTCAAAACTAAATAAAACCATCTAACCTAACAGATCACTTAATGGGTTTAAACCTTACAAACTTTCCTGCACAAATTCAGATCTTTAACCACCATGCCACGCCACCACAAATGCAGCAATGGGAAATTCCTGCACCAGTGCATTTCATAAAGGGGTAGATGTGTATAGAGGCAACTGTTTCTTACTATAATTGCAAATATATGTTTTCTATTTTAATATATTTTAAGATGTATTTTATTCCTGTGATGCAAAGTAGAATTTTCAGCATCATTACTCCAGTCTATATTGTCACATGATCCTTCAGAAATCATTCTAATAGGCTGATTTGCTGCTCAAGAAACATTTCGTATTATTATTAATGTAGAAAACAGTTTGCTATGTAATTTTGTTTTTAATGGTAACTGTGATACTTTTTCTCGGATACTTTGATGAATAAACACAAAAATTAAATAAATACACAAATAAATAAATATCTACTGTGTCTGTAGGCTATTTATCTGTCTTTATATATACATCAGGGGAGTCCTCACAACTTTTGGGGGGCAAATTAGTTAGTTTCTTATCTGACACTGTGTACAGATACTCTGCCATGCTGTACTCTCTCTTTAGAGCCAAATAGCATCGCTGAACACTCTCCTGCAGTGTATGTTTTTTAATTCATACTTGAAGTCAGAAGACGCTCTCACACAGAAGGTCCAAAACAGCTTCATAGAAGTAATAACTTGTGACTGCAGGAAAGTCCAGGAAATGGTTAAGGCTAGAAAGAATAAATCAAAAACTACTGGGCATTAGGGGGTGATACCGGTACTGCTTTTTTTCCACCTCAAGCACTGTATATATATATATATATATATATATATATATATATATATATATATTTATATATATATGGAAAACCTGTCGGATGTCGCGCTGGGACATTTTCAGGTAATTCGAAAAATAGGTCTAATGTCATTTTTTTTTTTTGTCAAAATTAGGTTTTCATTAAATTATTATTCTATAACATCTTGCCTATCATCTCTGAAAATATCTTGGCAAAATTCACATGCAGAAAAATAGCGATTTATTGCAGCAAGCAGAAAAGACTCAGTTTGCTCAGTCTTGTTGATGTCAGTGCCCTTAACAATATTATAATGGACTATTTCACATCCAGAGATGAAGGATCCGATGATGATGTTACTAAAGAGGAGGAGTCTGATGAAAGTCTGTTTTATGCACAGGTGCGCTGCGCTCGCTTTTCTAAATGTAAACTAAAGTACAATATTCCTGCTGTTTAAACATACAAGGGGTGATCAAAAGTTCAGAGACTATGCCCATGATAAACAACGGAAACCTGTTCTCTTTAGAGTAACATAAAAAAAAACCTGTGAAGTGAAAGTGAAACCCGTCTCACTTTAAACCCGCTTTTCTCAAAATTCCATTCCTGAAAATCATAGCTATCAGCCAACTTCAGATAGCCATAACTTTTGTTATGTTCAAGCTATAGACAAAATAAAAACAGTTTTGGAAAAGTCTTGAACCCATGGGTTTCAAATGGTATCAAAACTTAAAAAAGGTAAAATTTCACCATGTGGTGGGTTTTCCTAGATCACACACACACACACACACACACACACACACACACACACACACACACACACACACACACACACACACATACAGGTGCATCTCAGCAAATTAGAATATGGTGACATGCCAATCAGCTAATCAACTCAAAACACCTGCAAAGGTTTTCTGAGCCTTCAAAATGGTCACTCAGTTTGGTTCGCTAGGCTACACAATCATGGGGAAGACTGCTGATCTGACAGTTTTCCAGAAGACAATCATTGACACCCTTCACAAGGAGGGTAAGCCACAAACATTCATTGCCAAAGAAGCTGGCTGTTCACAGAGTGCTGTATCCAAGCATATTAACAGAAAGTTGAGTGGAAGGAAAAAGTATGGAAGAAAAAGATGCACAACCAACCAAGAGAACCTCAGTCTGAACACTGCCACACAATTTATTTAATACACCTGATTTTTTTAGTTTAATTACTGAAATAAATGAACTTTTCCACAACATTCTAATTTATTGAGATGCATATATACAGTAAGTAATTTATTGTTAGCTTCTGGTTTTTGCTGCATCCCTTTCTAGCCACAACCCCAGGAAATATGGACAAAGGCAGAAATGGTTTGACTGATGAAACGTGAAGACAACATTCCATTGTGACAATGGTTTTTCACAGTCATCTCCAGGTAGTAAATAAAGTATATGAATAATGCAGTGCTAATTAACATATTTATTACAGTAGATTTGAGAAACAATAAAATATATTTTCCATTTTATTTTGTGATAAAAATGGCAAAAAATGTTTGTAAATCAATCATAAAATTGTCATTAGGGGGTAGACAGGACAGGAAGACAGGGAATTGAGGAAGAAATACAGCATAACATGAGGAAGGGGAGGAGAAAAAAATAACCCCCAGACTATGCTCCTTTGGGAGTACAGTGTGAGAACAGGAAAAACACCTCGGCAACAAAAGCACATAATCAATACAAAATAAACACACGACTTTGCAACAGGGGAGGGGAAGAGGGGTGTCGAGGTAATCCAGCACAGGCAAGCAGCCATCAGGTCCAGCAGCCATTCTCGGCGCCGGTCACAGACCCGCTTGTCAGGCTGGCGGTACAAAGCATCCTGTTGTTGTCCGGATGGGACCTGTTGTCATGTGTGTTTTTTTCTTATTTGGTCTGTTTCCTGTCCTTGTTTAGTTTGATTAATTGATTCCCCGCACCTGTCTGTTCCTCATTATCCTTTCTTTATAAGCCCCAGTCCTTTCAGTTCAGTTTTGTTGGGTCTACAAGTCAAGTACGTGAGTCTTCCTCCTGTTCGCCATGTTGGATTTACCCCTGTGTTGGATTAATAAAGACTCTTTTGATTATCTTTGGCTCTGTGTTCCTTCCGGCATAGTAAGTGTGACAGAAGACCCAACCTTAACAGTTTAAATTGCGTGTCTAACTTCCGTTTGCTTGCTGGAGCAGGAAGGACAATCTCTCAAGGACCATACCAGACAGTTTCTGTTATTATCTCACATCACCAGCTACCCAGACGACACACTCTGCGCTTTCTATGATGCGAGCCTGAACGCCGAGCGCACAGCATTGTCGTCCGAAGATGGTCCTCAGGAGGAATTTGCCGCCTTTGTGGAGTGGACTCTGGTGAGAAACGGGTCGCCTCTTACCATCTGCCCCGTGGAGGATCTCACCAGATCCACTCCTGACCCAGAGCCCAGCCCACCATCTCCCCACGATATGGAGCATAAGCCCGAACCAACCGATGATGGATCCCAACCTGTCAGACCAGGTGCGAGAGCCGGTTACAGTGCCCACCGCAAGGGAGCAAGCTGTGGAATGTGTGAGGGCAGAGAGGAGCTCTGCCCCTGAAACATGGCTGAGGGTAGCGGAATATGGAACACCAAAAGGGCCAAAATGAGGAGGACGATCTTATAGACTGGGAATCTGAACTGGAGCTTGGACTGCCCCTTCTCCTCTCTCCGTCTCCACTGGTCCCGTCCAGCCCTCCTTCGTCCTTGGTTTCCTTGTCCAGCCCTGAGGGGGCTTCAAATTCTCCAGTGCCTGCTCCTAGAATGTGTCCTCCAGTGGCTGCTCCTCCAAAATGCCCGCCCTCCCACCCGCTCCTGCCTCCTACACTGCTGTTGCCTGGCAGCCCCTCTGCTTGAACCTCAGCCCACCATCTATGTGGTGCGAGCCCCGCTGGACTGCGATCCTCCAGCGTCACCGTGGTCTGAGTCTCCCTCACCTCCGCCTCCAGCCTCCGAGGCCCAGTCATCAGAACATCAGCTCCACCGGGCTCCCTTGTCCCTCTGGCTCCGCCTTGTTAAGGCTTCGACCTGCCTTTGCCTCAGTACTCCTCTCCACTGGCTGCGCCTAGTCGCTCCGTCCCACCAGCTCATTTGTCTCCTTCCTCCCACCAGCTCCACCTTGGTCCTCAGTCGCTCTAGCTCCGCCATGGATCTCTGGATCTCCGCCTCCGCCTCGGTCACCAGAGCCCTCGGCTCCACCCTGGCCCCCCGGATCCTCAGCATCCCCCTGGCTCGTTGGCTCTCCGTCTCCGCCTTGGGCTCCTCCTCCACCTGCTCCGCCGCCGTTGGTCGGCCCCCTGGAGTCAGTGACCATACCTCCATGGGCCCTCCCACCGTCAGCTCAACCTTGGCTCGTCATTATGGCTGTGGCCTGGGTCCAGCTGGACTCCTCCTGCTCCAAGCTCCTTCCGTCTCCTCCCTCCATCATCTCCTCCCTCTGTGGTCTCCGTCTGCATGCTTAAAAAGCAACACATCATGCCGCGATCTGAAGAAGTTCAAGAACAGCTAAGAAACAAAATAGTTGACATGTATCAGTCTGGAAAGGGTTATAAAGCCATTTCTAAGGCTTTGGGATTCCAGCAAACTATGGTCATAGCCATTATCCACAAATAGAGAAAATTTGGAACAGTGGTGAACCTTCTCAGAAGTGGCTGGCCTACCAAAATTACTCCAAAAGTGCAATGACAACTAATCCAGGATGTCATAAAAGAACCCAGAACAACATCTAAAGAACTGCAGGCCTCACTTGCCTCAATTAAGGTCAGTGTTCATGATTCAACAATAAGAGAGACTGGGCAAAATGGCATCCATGGGAGAGTTCCAAGGCAAAAGCCACTGCCGACCAAAAAGAACACAAAGCTTGTCTCACATTACCAAAAAATATCTTGATTATCCCCAAGACTTTTGGGCAAATATTCTGTGGACTGATGCAACAAAAGTTGAACTTTTTGGAAGGTGTGTGTCCTGTTACATCTGGCGTAAAACCAACGCTGCATTTTATAATAAGAACATCATACCAACAGTCAAACATGGTCAGTAAAATATTAGTCTGTTGATTTTTTTATTCCGAGGTCACCGTAGCCACCAGATCCAGTCTGTATCCAGATCAGATGGTCACTGCAATCACCTGGATCCAGTATGTATCCAGTCCAGATGGTGGATCAGCACCTAGAGATGACCTCTACAGCCCTGAATGTCAGCGGAGACCAGGACAACTTGATGAGCCCCAGAGACAGATCACCAGTGAAGTCCTTGTCTCCTAGATGGCCAACGGTATAAGACCACAGGAACCAGATGAGTCCTCTGCACAATGTGACTTTTGTGCTTCAGCCTGGAACTAAACTGCTGGTTTCGTATGGACAGATGAGAACTGGCCCCCCAACTGAGCCTGGTTTCTCCCAAGGTTTTTTCTCCATTCTGTCACCGATGGAGTTTTGGTTCCGTGCCGCTGTTGCCTCTGGCTTGCTTAGTTGGGGACACTTAATATCCAGCGATATCGTCGACTTGAATGCACAGATACTATTTAAACTGAACTGAGCTGGATGATGACATCAATGAATTCAATGATGAATTGCCTTTAACTGAAAATTGAGTGTTTGCTATTGTCATTTTGCATTATTGACACACTATTTTCCTATTTAATACTGTAAAGTGATTTGACACAATCTCTATTGTAAAAAGCGCTATATAAATAAAGGTGACTTGACTTGACATGGTGGTGGTAATGTGATGGTTTGGGGCTGCTTCAGGACCTGGATGACTTGCCATAATTGATGGAACCATGAATTCTGCACTTTCTCAGAAAATCCTGAAGGAGAATGTCCAGCTGTCAGTTTGTGACCTCAAGTTCAAGTGCAGGACAATGATCTCAAACACACCAGCAAGTCCACCTCTGAATGGCTTAAGAAAAACAAAATTAAGGTTTTGGAGTGGCCAAATCAAAGTCTGGACTTAAATCTGATTGAGATGCTGTGGCATGACCTTAAACAGTCTGTTCATGCTCGTAAACCCTCCAATGTGGTTGAATTAAAAAAAAAATCTGCAAAGAAAAGTTGGCCAAAATTCCTCCACAGTGATGTGAAAAACTTATTGCCAGTTATCGCAAATGCTTGATTGCAGTTGTTGCTGCAAAGGGTGGCACAACCAGTTATTAGATTTAGGGGGCAATTACTTTTTCACGCAGTGCCAGGCAGGTTTGGACAGTTTTTTTCCCTTAATAAATTAAATCATTATTTCAGAACTGCATTTTGTATTTACTTGCATTATCTTTGTGTAATATTAAAATTTGTTTGATCTGAATCTTATAAGTGTGACAATCTATCAACATTTTATATATACAGTCTTAAGTGACAATTGAAGCAATTTAGGACAACATGTGCCTCCTCTCCGGATTTCTGTCTCTTACTTCATCCACAAAAATGTGAAAATAGGTCAAAACAACTGAATCATCATGCTTTCTCATAGAGGTTTAAACCTTGCATTATAGCCATCTATGTTGCTCATCGCCATCAACATTCTTCACTGTTTCTGACACAAATGACACAAAATCCCATAAAAATAGGGCATAAGTCAGACTCCTGACTTCTGTCAGACTTAATGATTTTGATATCTGCCTCAACATGTCAGACAGTAGCAGTGGTTGCATGTTCTGACGCTGATATGCATCATTGTGCTGCTGAATGTTAGTCGCTTGGAGGTTGAGTCACTAGTTTTGGTAACTTAAGATGCACACAATAGAAGTGATCAAGGGAGAATAGGCTATATTTTCTTATCTCTAAGAAACACTATGAGTCAAATGTTTGGACTGGGTTTGTTTGCAATATCTAAAGCTCTTTTTGATTTAAAAGGGCTGTGTGCCAATACTTGCAATAGATTAGATTTAATATATTTTGAGTTTAACTAAATGTAGGATGCATGTAATATACAATATGCATGTAAAATACAGCATAAATAACTACATAACACATTTTCACACAGAGCTATTGTGTAAAATATATAATCATTAATTTAGTCAAATCTCACTTTTTAAGTCATGTACAGTCAGCAATTTATTTCTTTTATTTCTAACCTGCATTTCTTTGGAATTATTTTGTCCACTTACTTTTCCTTCAAGCCACCCCCCCCCCCCCCCCCTTTTCTGTCTCACTTACACTCCTTCCCATAGACTCTGCTCCAACAGGCAGAAACTTGGAAATTCCGGTGTGGCTAATGGCATGATTTCTAAAAAAACTTAGTACTTTTCCCGAAACCACAAAAAACAAATGCAACTCATTACTACTCACACTTTCACTACAGCTCTAAAAGAACTTAGTACTTTCCCCGAAAGCTCAGCAAACCACTGCAGCTGATTTTTTAGTGCTTCTTACCTATTACACTAGCAAATTAGTTATGGCATTTTTACCCAGAGCCCTTCCTCTGCTGCTGCTTGCAGTAGTTTGTATTCAACTGAGTGGAGGTAAGATATTAATGACACTTGAATATCACTTTATAGTCAGGTATTGCAGGAATTTGGTGCTTTTTTGCATGATGCAGAGAGCTTTTTATGCAGAATTACTATCTTCTGTCAGAATCATGTACTTTAAATGAATCCTTCTATGCTTTTCCATGTTAACAGTCCTAGCTGATGGACGTGACAGGTGCTGGTGTTTGAAAAGTTTGAAGAAACGTGTCCCGAGAGAAGAAATTGAAGAGTTCTCTATTTTCCCCCGAAGATCGAAGTGTGACACGGTTGAAATCATGTAAGTGTCAATCTCTTAACCTGCATATTATATTTATAGTGACATCCTTAGACATAAAATAAGATAAAGAAATAAGATAAATTTGGTTATGAAGCAACACTGCATAAGATATTATGAGTTTTTAACATGTTTAATACACTTTACTGCAGAAAAAGCTTGGTTAGACTAATTTAAAACTTTTTTAATCTTAAGTATAAATCCGTATGTAAACTTTGTTTGCATGAAATCCTATAAGCTAGACTGAATTTTATTAATTTGATGCATTTTTAATGTCTGCAGATTGACACTAAAACCCGTGAATAAATCAACTGAAGTCGTGCAGCGCTGCTTGAGTCCAGAAACAAATTTGTTGGATCAGGTACAGACTTGCTGGAACAAGTACGGACATTTTATTATGTCACTTGCATTTCTCAATCAGTAATAATGATACTAAACAATATTAGCCACAAATCTAACATGATGGTATACATAAAAATAACTAGAAATCTTCCTAAAGTTAAGAATCAATTTGTTAATTTTCTTAATGCACCTGTATCCACAAAATAATGTTTATGCATAGGCTATTATATGTTAGGCATTAGATTCATGTGTGCACTTTTTTGTTTTAATTTGCAACAGGAAGAACATCAACAACTCACCCACATTGAAGATATCCAACTGCTTCTAATGCCTTACATTTAAGTGCAGAAGAGCACGGGAGGACAGAGGGGGGATCTGGAAACTCCAGAAACCATTGTGAGTGGAATTCCATTCTGACCCTGCACTGGCCAATCAGAATCCTGGGATTTGAGTGTTGGCCTCATACTGCTGTTGGGAAATCACAGAAGACCTGAAAGCACCCGGAGCACTGCCAGTAACCGCCGGACGCAGATGTTGTTGACAAAAGCATTTGGATTAGAATTCACTAGCTGTATAGCTGAAGCACTGAATATATCATAACTCCAAACAGTATTTAAATGACTATATTTTAAATGGTTTTATAATTTAACTTATTTTATAATGTCAAAAGTTAAAATGTGTTTTATTATTTTTTGTCTGACCAGGCCCTTTAATGTTATATGTGATGTGTTAGAGCTGATTAACTCACATTACAGTGTTTCTTTGACATTAAATTTTATAACACATGAAATACATTTTGAGGCTACCAAACAAAATATTTTCATAATGGAAGCTACTTTATACAGTTTTGTAATAAAAACCAATTTCAAGTTATTTTGCACATTCATTTTCCAAATCCATTATATTTTCCTCTTGAGAATATGTGTATGATTAATTGTATAGGAAACATGTAGGAGTATTGCATAGATAACAGACGTGCAGATTTTACACGAGCCCCATCTACTGGTCATGCCTATAAATGTACACTCAAAATGCCTTAAAGTTTGACTAATGACAAAATAATTATTTAGCAGATGCGTTTATCCAAGTGTCTTGCTTAAGGGTGTGTGGTTCAAACCTTTTTGGCTTCCAGCCCAGACCTTTAACCTCTATGTCAATGAATTTAATTTAAAATATGTTAAAATAGATATTGAGTAAAAATTCAAGGAAAACCAATGACCACACAATTTCACATCATCACACATCTACAGCTCATTATATGTACACGCTGTTAGAAAAATGAAATGAATTGCCCACTCCTGTTAAATCATGAACAAACTGTGATTAACCACATTATTCTAGAAAGCTGAGTTAAATTTCACTATAGCCACACCCAGGCCTGATTACTGCCAGACCTGCTGAATCAAAAAATCACTTAAATAGAACTTGTCTGATGTATGACGCATGTTTAAAGAGCAACACATCATGCCACAATCTAAAGAAATTCAAGAACAGACGAGAACCAAAATAGTTGACATGCATCAGGCTGGAAAGGGTTATAAAGGTATTTCTAAGGCTTTGGTACTCCAGCAAACCATGGTCAAAGAACTGCAGGCCTCATTTGCTTCAATTAAGGACAGTGTTCCATGATTCAAACAATAAGAGAGACTGGGCAAAAATGGCATCCATGGGAGAGTTCCAAGGCAAAACCATTGCTGACCAAAAAGAACACAAAGGCTCGTGTCACATTTGCAAAATAATATCTTGATTATCCCTAAGACTTTTGGGCAAGTGAACTGATGCAACAAAAGTAGAACTTTTTGGAAGGTGTCTGTGTACCATACATCTGGCGTAAAACCAACACAGCATTTCATAAAAAGAACATCATACCAACAGTCAAACATGGTGGTGGTAGTGTGATGGTCTGGGGCTGCTTTGCAGCTTCAGGACCTGGACGACTTACCATAATTGATGGAACCATGAATTCTGCACTCTATTAGAAAACCCTGAAGGAGAATGTCCAGCCATCAGTATGTGAACTCAAGCGCACTTGGACAATCCCAAACACACCAGCAAGTCCACCTCTGAATGGCTCAAGAAAAACAAAATTAAGGTTTTGGAGTGGCCAAATCAAAGTCTGGACTTAAATTTGATTGAGATGCTGTGGCATGACCTTAAACAGTTCATTCATGCTCAAATGTGGCTGAATTAAAACAATTCTGCAAAGAAAATTGGGCCAAGATTCCTCCACAGTGATGTGAAAGCCTCTTTGCAAGTTATCGCAAACGCTTGATTGCAGTTGTTGCTGCCAAGGGTGGCACAACCAGTTATTAGATTTAGGGGCAATTACTTTTTCACGTAGTGCCAGGCAGGTTTGCACTGCTTTTCCCTTTAATAAATTAAATCATTTCAAAACTGCATTGTGTGTTTACTTGGGTTATTTTTGTGTCATTTTAAAATTTGTTTGATCTGAATCGTTCAAGTGTGACATGCAGCAGCAAAAAAAAAAAAAAAAAAAAAAAAAAAAAAAGGATGGGGGCAACAACTTTCACACCACTCTATCTATTAACATTTTACATGTCTTTACTGTCACTTTAATCAGTTTAATGGAATTTTTCTAAAGTAATTTTCAGAATGAAAAATTAGTGTAATTATACAGAGGAATGAAATGTAAGCAAAAAACAAATACAAAACAGTAAATAAAGGATATACTGTGTTCCTTTGGCTCAGTTGTAGAGCATTGCATTAGCAGTGCTGGGTTCAATTCCCAGCACTGTAAGTTGCTTTAGATTAAAGCGTCTGCTAAATGCATAAATGTAATTGTAAAGTTTAAATATACAGAATCTTAACAATTGAAAAGTGGTATATGGTCTTAAGTGACAGTTGCAGCCATTTAAGACAACATATACCCCTCTCCGCATTTCTGTCTCTTACACAAAAATGTGAAAATGGGTCAAAACAACTGACTCCTCATGCTTTCTTATAGAGGTATAAACCTCGAATTATAGCCATCTCAAATTCCAGTGTAGCAAACGGCATGATATCTGGGAAATGTTTTGGGTCTTGGAATCCCTATAAAAGACAGAGGCGAGGCTTTACTCCTCACACTTTCACTACAGCTCCACTAGGACTTACTACTTTGTCTGAAAGCTCAGCAAACTACTGCAGCTGATTTTATATATATATATATATATTTTTTTAGTGTTTCTTACCTTATACACTAGCCAAGTTAATTATGGCATTTTTACCCAGAGCCCTTCTCCTGCTGCTGCTTGCAGTAGTTTGTATTCAACTGAGTGGAGGTAAGATATTAATAACACTTTAATATCGCTTTTTATAGTCCAAGGTATTGCCTTGATGCTTTTTTTCGCATGATGCAGAGAGCTGTTTATGTAGAATAACTATGTAGAATAAACATCTTCTGTCGGAATCATACATTTTAAATGAATCTTTCTATGCTTTTCTATGTTAACAGTCCTAGCTGAGGAACAAGGTGTGACCTGGTTTAAATCACGCAAGTGTCAATCTCTTAACCTGCATATAATAAAATGTTACATATTATATTTATAGTGACATCCTACTATCCTCTATAAGTTTGTAAAACTGGCTATATATATATATGTGAACAAGAGGTGCATTTTAAATGAAACTATCTACTCTCATAAACATTAACATCAAAAGAATACTTACATGCTTATCCAACTTAACAGTCCTAGCTGATAGACGTGACAGGTGCTGGTGTTTGAAAAGGTTTGAAGAAACGTTGTCCCCAGAGAAGAAATTGAAGAGTTCTCTATTTTCCCCAAAAAATCAAAGTGTGGCAACGTTGAAATCATGTAAGTGTCAGTCTCTTAACCTGCATGTAATAAATGCTACATTTTATATTTATAGTGACATCCTTAGACACTATAACTTTGTAAACTGGCTGTATATATATATATATTATATATATATATATATATATCTATATATATATATATATATATATATATATATAATATATATATATATATATATTACAGGTCTATTTTTTTTTATATCTTCAAGTCCTCGAAATTAGATAAATTTGGTTATGAAGCAACACTGCATAAGATATTGAGTTTTTAACATGTTTAATACACTTTACTGCAGAAAAAGCTTGGTTAGACTAATTTAAAACTTAAGGTTTTATTCTTAAGGTATAAATCTATATGTAAACTTGAATGAAATTATAGAAGTTAGACTGAATCTTATTAATTTGATGTATTTTGAATGTCTGCAGATTGACACTAAAACCCGTGAATAAATCAACTGAAGTCTTGCAGCGCTGCTTGAGTCCAGAAACAAAACAAGGAAATAACCTGCAGACTTGCTGGAACAAGTACGGACATTTTATTATGTCACTTGCATTTCTCAATCAGTAATAATGATACTAAACAATATTAGCCACAAATCTAATAAGATGGTATACATAACAATAACTAGAAATTTTACTAAGGATAAGAATCAATTTGTTAATTTTCTTAATTAACATGTATTCACAAAAGAATTTTTATGCATATTAGACATTAGATTAATGTGTGCACTTTTCTTATTTAATTTGCAACAGCAAGAACACCAACAACACTCCCACTTTTAAGATATCCAACTGCTTCGGAAAGCCATAAAATGAAAGTGCAGAGGAGCACAGGAGGACAGAAGGGGGAATCTGGAAACCAGGGCCGGACTTGGGCAAAATTTCAGGTCTCATCCACCTCACTCATCCAGGCCACACAGAAAAAAAGGGCCAAAACTGTACCTTTTTGGGTCCAATAGCTTGACCACCCTAGCAGTACACCATACATATTAGTACCCTTAAGAGTAGTAATTCGTACCCCTTCAGATACTATTTGAAGGCATACCTATTAGGGGTAAAAAAAGGCACAAATATGTCATTTTAAGGGTCCTGTTCCAGTGACAAGCTGTTGTACCCCAAAAGGTACAATTTTGGCCCCTTATTTCCTGTATCCTATACAGCCACAACAATTTCTGAAGCCAGACAACACTATTATTTGTATGGCCATCAAATAAAAAAGGTCTAAATCCTTAGTCTGGGGTTGTGGAAAATAATTAAAGGTTCTCTCTTGCACTGCACCTTCACTTCACTTCCCTTTCCATTATCTTTCCATTTCCCTGTGAACTGTGTCCACCTTGTTGAAAACATTCACCTTACAGTATTTCAGTTTGTTAGCAAAGAATGTTATTTATCTTACAATGACTTAAATACCCTAGATTTAATAAACCTACCAGTCAAACGTTTTTGAACGGAAAGATTTTTAATGTTTTTAAAGAAGTCTCCTCTGTTCACCAATCCTGCATTTATATGATAGAAAGTACAGCAGAACAGTAATATTCTGAAATATTTTTACTATTTAAAATAACTGCTTCTGATAGGAATATATATTTAAGATGGTAATTTATTACTGTGATCAAAAAGCTGAGTCTTCAGCATCATTACTGCAGGACTTCAGTATCACATGATCCTTCAGAATATTCTAATATGCTAATTTGCTGTTCAAGAATCATAGTAGTAGTTAGTTGTTATTATTGTTGTTGTGTTATTATTATTATTAAACTTAATATTTAAAAGTCGCGTACATCAGGATTCTTTGATGAATAGAAAGATCCAAAGATCAGCATTTATCTGAAAACAAGAAAAAAAAAAAAAAAAACTTTTGTAACATTACCCATGGACCAAAAATGGGGGGTTTGGGTGTAGTTAATTCTAATTGATAAATAAATTCTAATTTATTAGAATGATTTACTTTTATTTAGCAAGGATGCTCCCGATGGCCAGCTGGGCCTACTGGAAACTCTAGAAACCCTGTGAGTGGAATGTCAATACCTGTGACATGACCCTGCACTGGCCAATCAGAATCCTGGGTTTTTGAGTGTTGGCCCTCATGCAGCTGATGGGAAATCACAGAAGACCTGAAAACAACCCGGATTGACGCACTGCCAGTAACCGCCGGACGCAGATGTTGTTGACAAAAGCATTTGGATTAGAATTCACTAGCTGTATAGCTGAAGCACTGAATATATCATAACTCCAAATAGTATTTAAATGACGTTATTTTTAAATGTTTTTATAATTTAACTTATTTTATAATGTCAAAAGTTAAAATGTGTTTTAATTATTTTTTGTCTGACCAGGCCCTTTAATGTTATATGTGATGTGTTAGAGCTGATTAACTCACATTACAATGATTCTTTGGCATTAAATTTTATAACACATGAAATACATTTTGAGGCTACCAAACAAAATATTTCATAATGGAAGGACTTTATAGAGTTTTTGTACTATAACAAAACAATTTCAAGTTATTTTGCACATTCATTTTCCAAATCCATTATATTTTCCTCTTGAGAATATGTGTATGATTAATTGTACAGGCAACATGTAGGCATAGAAACATGTGGAGGAGTATTGCATAGATAACTTATGTCCAAAAATCTATGCTCAAAATACCTCAAAAGTTTCAAGATTTACAAAAAAACCAATAAACATACACACAAAATTCCCTAAATTAAGAATAATTACAAAATAATTATTTAGCAGATGTATCCAAGTGTCTTGCTTAAGCATGTGTGGCTCAAACCTTTTTTGGCTTTCCAGCCCAGACCTTTAACCTCTATGTCAAAGTAAAATAATTTAAAATATGTTTAAGTAGATATTGAGTAAAAATTAAAATAGATATTGAGTAAAAATTAAAAAGAAAAGCCCAATGAGGACCACACAATTTCACACATCATCACGAAAATCTGCAGCTCATTATATTTACACGCGCTGGTTAGACACTGAAAGTAAATAAGCAATTTCAAAAGAAATACATGCTGTATTTTTTTTTTTAAATAAAAGTCAGTCATGTGCAAGGCAGAAAATATATATAAGGATAATAAAATAGTTTTAAAAGACGTTTTTCCGTTTTGCTTTTCCATCCTGTTATGCCATCATTTATTTTTTCCATATACTGTCCACTGATCAATACTGTTTGTAAGAGCGCGGAGCACGTCTTTGCACGGAGGACGTAAACTTGCCCGAAAGGTTGTGTGTGTGTGTGTGTGGTGGTTCCTTCCTCTCCGTCTCAGGGGAATTCAAAGCTTTTATCGGGTTTTTTAACTGAAGAGGGTTTGTGGCGAGAAAGAAAGATAATTAGTCTCAATAACATTTCCCACGCACTGTAAAGTCCAGTTAACGCTTTGCTTCTCTCTGTTCTTTCCTTTAAGTTCATATATCCTCTCAGAGACGCAGCAAAATTTAAGTTTTGGGCTGAACTCAAAACAGGGGGCTGAGGTTGAGTAGAGTAAAAACTCAATAAAAAATGAACCCAAGTCTAATCCATTCATTAATTTAGATGAAAATAAATACAATAAATCAATACTAACCATAAATTATATAAATAATAATAAATTCTAATACTGCACAAATATTGTACACAAATGCGTGACTAAAATAAATAAAAAAATAAATAAATTTTATCTGCCTATCATTAAAACCATAACATACATAAAAATAAAAAAATAAAAAAACAAATAATAAAAATAAACAAATAAAAAAAAAAATAAAAGGCCTGATTACAACATAATTTTTATAATTTTTTTCACAATATTTTCTCAAATATCTCTATAAAAAAATCTTTAAAAAAAATTTAATTAAATTCAAAAATATTTATCTATTCATTTCTTTTTCAATTTAATTAAAATCATTACACTTTAATCAAAACTGTGCTTTATCTTATGTTGTGGGGGGGGTTAAAGTCTATGGTTACACGGTAAATTAAAACTTGATGAAAAGCGAGGTATGGCAGAAATGTGGCTTTATGGGCAGAAGATATGCAACAATAAAAATACGTTCGTAAAGTAAGTAAATAAATACATACATTGAATAAACATTAAAAATACCCACAAAAAGGAGAAAAAAGGGGCATAAAATATCAAAGTGTTTTTTCATGAACTGAGATCTCAAAGGAGAAAAAAAAGTCATAATAACATCAAATTATATCTCATCAACATACATGAACACTCAGAACCCCTTTTTAATGTGTCCATTCAGTGAAGTCTCAAGGTTTTTCTGTCAGCTTCCACATAAGGAGTTTTTTTTTTTTTTTTGGAAGTTTCCACATAAGAAGTGTTAATGCTGAAGATGCCAGTCTGCAGTCCCAGAACACCTTTTTTTTTGTTTCTCAGTCTGCTAGTGTAATGAAAAATCTCTTTGCAAAGAAACCGTGTAGTGGCGGTCCTCCAGTGTTTTATCCAAAAAAAAAAAAAAAAAAAAAAAAATCATAGTCGAAAATGCTGTAATTTTTCTTCCTAACTTAATTCACTTCTTCAAAAGGGCAGTCTGCAACTCAAGCAACTGACTGTTAATCACTTTCAAAAAAGTAATAGCACTCCTGAACACGCCACAGGGGACAGTTTCCATAATTAAGACTGACCAGATTACTGAAATCCAATGATGGTATATTAAAAATTGTGGTTACTTGGAAGATGCTTTTATCTAAAGTGACTTTTAGTACACTGATCAGAAACAAACAAATTCATAAATATTGTAAAAATTACAATTATTCTTAATATGATCGTCAAACATACTGTTCGTTAGATCTGCAAATATTTTATTTATGATGATGAAACACAATCCAGTTGTTGTTGATATCCCCGTCAGAACAAAGGAAACAGTAAATCATATCATGCCAGCTTGTATGTAATATTCATGTGGTGCGGTTCAAGCCGCTTTCACAGACTCCACAGATTGCCGGAGGTCAGCAGGGCGAGCTGTAAATAATGCTGGACTTCAATTAAAGCAGCATTTTTTTCAGATGACAAGACTGAATAAAATAAAATAAAATAAAATTCCTCACAAGGCAGGTAAATTACATCAATCAGGTGGATGGATCTCAGAAAACGGTCGACAATGACACCTCTCCCTGATTTATCTCAGAGCGAAGGACTATGTTTTTTATGTTTCACATCTTCTTGGGTTAAAGCGAGATCTAATGTCCCATCATCTTGCCAATCACACGCTCACAGACCAATGTCGGGAAGCTACTTTGAAACCGAAGCTTGTCAAGCTCATGATATAAAGTAGTTCAACTACAGTTAAGCTGCTGTTTGGAAAAAGTAGTTAGAAGCTGCAAGCTGCAAGCAAAACTTAGCAAGCTACATTAAAGCAACTCCAGGGGGTAATATCTTTTTGAATATAGGACTATCAGTTAACATAAGCCAAGTAATATTTCCTAAACCACTGCTTTGAACTTGATATAGCCAGTCATTTAAATGAATCATTACACAACAGCAATAAATAATGAATAAAATGGAATAATATTAACAATTATTTTAATATAATTTATAACATCAACAATAATAATGTTATTTAAAAGTAATATTATATATTTAAAAAGATATTGCTTTAATAAAACTACTTAAGGGGTCAATATATTTTTAAATATGTAATATTACTTTTAAATAACATTATGTTTGTTGTAGTTATTTTTATATTCCATTTAAATGAAGATGCAGACCTAAAACGTGGCATTGTGCAGCATTCCAGTCAGCTGTGTGTTGAGGTGACAGGTTGCCTGCAGGACATAAGCTGGAACAGTGTTTCTGGTCACTGACTCGGATTCTTCAGTCCAGGCACCCACTGTGGCTCATGGAGCATTCAGATGGAGAACTGTTATGCATTCAAAAACACAACGGCATACAATGGCACACACACACACACACACACACACACACACACACACACACACACACACACACACACACACACACACACACACACACACACACACACACACACACACACACACACACACACCTTTAGCAGCTCTCCATTTAATACACCCTGATAGAAAATTACAATTCTTAAAAAATGAACAACTTCTATTTGACAGCTTTCAGTACTTGTTAATCCAATGTTGTGTGATCCCTAGGGCATTGCTAGGCAGGTGTTCTGAGTAGTATCTTACTGTCCAGAGTCAAAAGAGCACATCCTCAGGCCTCTGTGATGTTCTGATTCTCTAGATATGGGTGTCAGTGGGAATTGATGGGATTTTTTTGTTGCCCATTTTATTGTCTGCCCAGTGAAAACCATATGTCTTATCACTTAGCTTTGGGCAGAAAATATAATAAGTATGAGCAATATTAGTAGTGAACGTAGCCTTAGTAAGCTCCACTAATAATTTATCATATTTCTGATTTCTCTTCAACCCTTGTGCTTTAGAGAATGTAAGATAAAAAATGTCATAATTCTATTCTTCAGCTGCAAATCCTAAAAATCATATTATCTTTATGATGTATTAATAAAATGGGAACCTTCTGATTAGTTAACATCTACACAATGCATTTTAAATGTTTGGTTTTAGTAACTGATTAGTAAAAGATTTTAGTTAAAAAATCAAAAGAACAGTAAATACTTTTAAATTGTTACACAAATTATTTCAAATAAATGCTGTTCTTTTGAACTTTCTATTCATCAATGAATCCTGAAAAAAGACTCAAAAATAATGCAGCACAACTGTTTTTTCCCCTTCAGAATATAAGCAGCACAACTGTTTTCAACACTGATAATAATAAGAAATTATATTTCTTGAGCAGTAAATTAGCATATTGGCATGATTCCTGAAGACTGGAGTAATGATGCTGAAAATTCAGCTTTGCATCAAAGGAATAAATTACATTTGAAAATATATTCAAACAGAAAACCGTTATCTTAGTAGCAATTTCCACAGTATTACTGCTGTAACTATTTTAGATACAACAAACAGTCTTGGTGAGCATGATAGATTTCTTTCAGAAACATTAAAATCATGGTTTAACAAGTAGTCAACCACAAATGACTAAATTATATAAGAACACTGCATTCATTTATAAAAAAAAATTGACAGTAGCAACAATAAAAGTAGAAAATATTTTTGCAATAGCTACAGTTGCAATGGCACACCTTTCAAGAGATGTAGGCTACTAAAAAGCATTAAGGAAAGCATTTTCTGCTTATGGACTTCCAGGAAAAGTAGTATACACTTGTTTATTGAGTGATAGCCTTTTTTTGTCTATGTTAACTCCAGTCATGTATTGAGTTTGTAATGTCACCCACATGCCCAAAGGGGGCAGCAGAGGCACCTTCAAAACCGTCTTACTCCTTCATCAATATGCCGGACAAATCTGCTCTCACCCTGGTGTGCCCACTGTAAAGGATTGGCAGTTCTACTGAATCCATTAACCTTTTAATCTGTTTCTCTCTGAAAAAACACAGGTGACCCACCCCTTGCAGCATCACAAAAGTTTTTGTGTCAGGGGTCAGGGGAAGCAAGCGGAGGGCTTAGCCCCCCATTTGTCCCCATCTAAGAGGTGTCATCCCGAATCAGGCTCTTAGTTATTCACAGACCCACTCAGAGCCTATAAGCGCTTCACCCTGCACACCCCTGCGGCATGACCCTGAAACTGACATCCCAGCTCTGGACAGGTGAAAAATTGTATGAAAGTTTTTGAGCATGGTGACAATAATGTGGTGCAGAAGCCTCTGATAGCTTTCCAGCACTTGTGAGTAAGTTTTCAGGGGCGATTTGAATCAAAGCTGGCTGATGTAGTTCACTGTCATATTGAGCGACAGACAGTGTTTGGTATGTTAGAGTCTAAAATGCCACCAATGGGGCAGGTATAAAGAAGAGCATTCAGGTAAGGCAACTGAGAATAGGTTAGAAAACAGTATTAGCAGGTAATGTAATCTATCTATCTATCTATCTATCTATCTATCTATCTATCTATCTATCTATCTATCTATCTATCTATCTATCTATCTATCTATCTATCTATCTATCTATCTATCTATCTATCTATCTATCTATAATACTGAGGGAACTTGCATATATCAGGTGCATCTGTACATGCAATTGTTGCTTGAAATAAAACTGTAATCAAAACTCTAATTTGACCTGGAGCATTACTTTGATTCCCAAATGAGTTTCAGATTTCAAAAGCAATATCTTTGTTGCTGGTGATGTTTGACATCTTTTGTCGGGCACAAAAATACACCAAAGAAGAGCAAGAATGTTTTTTTTTGCAACATGCATCTTTCACAAAACACCCCCCACCGTCTTTCTCCTCAGCAAACAAAAAGAATTCTAGAGTATAAGCGCACTGAAGCTACCACAACAAAAATAACAGAAACAAAACCTCTACATGACAAGCTGAACACTGCCAAAGCGTGACATACTCCCACCAGTGTCGGGTAACTCTTAAATGACTCCAAGGATTTTCTCCTCCGCAAGAAAGAGAATGATCATGCTTATTAAAAGCAGAGAGATGGCAGATCAAGGAGAATTAAAAGGGCAGAAAGGGAGATATTACAGATGGAGGAAGGCCCTCACTAGATTGCGAGAGAGATTGAACATCACGACAGGGAATAGTGAAGAGAGAAAGAAAAAAATTTAGAAGGCAGGAGAGCGGAGATCTCAAAGCCCTGTTTCAGCAGATGGAAAGCTCCTAATGAGGAAGGAAGCAATGGACAGCAGATAAAGGTAAAGGGTCAGGGAAAATGAGAATGTACCTACATGACCCAAGTCATTGGATCAGAGATTTATGGTCACTGAGAGACAGAATGAAATCGACTTTTATAAAGAGAACTGAGATAGGGGCTGTGTCTGGAGAGCGCTAAATAACTTTGGAGGAGAAATGTCAAAGAACACCCTGAGAGGAACTCCATGTAAAGTTATACAGTGGATCGCGACCTCCTCGGGTTTAGTACCTTAAAGGGGTCATATTGTGAGGAATCAAATTTGCCTTGATCTTTTCAAATAAAATAGTACATTAAGCACGTTCTGTAACTTCCAGAACTCAAACTTCCTTCACAATCCAAAGAGAACATTCATTGAAACTAAGCTGCAATGCAATACTGAACACATTTGAGAAACGATTGTCCACATCTACAAACCAACAACACCTACTTAGTTTTCCTAAATGTGGCCTGTTTTACTGCATGTGGCACATACCCAAACAGACTGAATGAATGATAGATAGATAGATAGATAGATAGATAGATAGATAGATAGATAGATAGATAGATAGAATGACAGACAGAAAGACAGACAGACAGAAAGACAGCAAAACCACAATTCACATGTTTGTGCTGAAAAGTGGTGCATCTGGTCTTAAAGGCATAGCAGCAAAAATATACCCATTAATTCTAATTAATTTTCAGGGAAAGAATGGAAAATGATCATGACAAGCTAAATTATTACTGGCCCTTTTAAATGTTTTTAACCATGTGGTCCTGTTCATGGTGGGCAGAGAAGCAACAACTTTATTGTTCAGACAAGAACCTCTGAAGGGTATTTTCTGTCTCAGGATGACAAAAATCACCACTGACGTCAAAGGGTGGCTAAACGTAATGTTCAACACCAGCAGGACGTCAGAACTCACCTGAAGCTATTTTAGTTCTCCTATTGACCCTGAAAGTTTCTGCTAACATAGTTTTACCTTGGGGGTTCTCCAGAGAAAAAAAGATCAAAGCAGAACTGATGTAAAGCTGGTTCATCCAGCATTAAATGCATGGACTGATGTCTCCAGCGACGGTCCGTAATCCCTGAATGATGCAAATTTAGCTTTGCACTCATCGTAGAGCATGCAGACCTCAGTCGAATAGTGTTCAAACTGCCACAGAGTCAGAGCTGGTTTGCTTGCTTGCATTTTAAATAACTATATTTTCAACCAAATACCATATTTAATGCAGTTTTTACTATAGTGTTGTTTGTAGTATATTTACAAGGTTTAATGGTGAATTCACATCAAGTCACATGGTCATCACAGTCTACATACATTTCTCTTTCACTTTAAGGCCTGTTCAGACCAACATGAATAGATAATGTGTTTATGCATCTCTCTCTGAATTTCAGTTTCAATTTAAAGTACTTTACTGTATGATTGTGCTTACATATAACAAAACAAGAAATTACAAGGAAAAGTCATATAAAATATAACAATAAAATTAAGTGCAAAGTTATGTGTAAATAAGAGAAAATATATTTTATACATATTTTATGTTACTTACTGTATGTTACTTATTCATTATTTAGACCTTTATTTTAACATTATATATATGTTTTAATATTATATATAATTATTATAAAATAATATGTACACACTGACAGCTGTTCTTTTAAATTAAAATGTTTATCTCACCAAATTTTCACATCCAAACATTTCATATTTTGGTGTGAACAGGTCTTTACTGATCAGATTGTGTTTTTGGTCAGAATAATGATGCACTTGATGCTGGTTGTGAATGAAAGCAGAATTTTGCATACAGAGTGTGAAGTCGTCTTTTGAAAGAGTCCTATAAAAGTAAGTTTCACAAGTGCATGGGCAGGACAGCGGCTTGTGTCCAGACTGTCCTTACTTTCAGGCTGATCACCACTGAACGACTACAATCTCAATATTGATCTGCTGTCCAATGAAGCAAGACTGAAGGCTTGAACGTTAGGAGCTATGAAGTGGAAAACTGACCGGGTCAAAGTGAGTGTGAAGTACTTGATTACAGTGTCTGGCAATGTCTTTTTACAAGAGTGTAGTGGTGGGCTAACAAATAAAGCTCATATAGCAAAAATGGTGATTATGATGATGAAAAACAGTGAATATGAAAATAAAATAAATAAATAAATCAAAGTGTTTCTCACTGTCTTTTTTTTTTTTTTTTGGCCGTTATCTGTATTTTCTTTTGAAATTAAAAACAATAGAATTAGCTTTTAATATAAATAATGGCAACACTTTACAATGAGGTTTTAGTTGTTAAAAATAGTTAACTACATTATAAATAATAACTAACAATGAAAGCATACTTCCAAAGCGTAAATGAACCTTAGTTTAAGTTAATTTTAACATTAACTACATTATTAAAATCAACTAATGTTAACTATAACACATGTAACAAATGTACTCCTCATTTTTAGTTAAAGCATTAACTAAAGTAAACTAATGGGACCTGTAAAATGTTACCTAAATATTTAACTTTTGATTCACATTCACATAATTCACATAAAACTTTTGGAAAAAACAAAAACAAACAAACAAACAAACAAACAAACAAACAAACAAACAAACAAACAAACAGAAATAAAATGATTTTTTTGCTCTTGCTCATATTTCTTACATTGAAAAATTATGCTCGTTGACATTGTCGCTCACAAATTGTTTTCATTGTGAAAGCCCTTTCACAACACCTCTGTTCCCCCCAACAGGTTGTGCGCCACACTGCTATAAAACAAAAATTGTGTACAGCTGGTAAGCACAGCTTGGTTTTGATTTCAGATTTGCAACACAACAGTACTGACAGAATGCCATCTTCATTAAATAAAGGGATGTAGCTTATTACCTGGCCTTTTTGAGTTTCTTTGGTTATTTTCTCTTCTGAGTTGTGGAGATCGTCACATAATGGCCTTGAACTGCTTTGGCTGAACACTGCTGTCGACTTGTAACGCTCCACTGATGACAGCATGAAAGACTCTGCTAAAGATGCTACCCAGACAACACAGAAAACTATAGCAGAGAAAGTGAAAAGGGCCGGAGAATACAGCACACATCACTCAATCCCCACTTTAAAGGCATTTAAAAGATATCTCAAGGTACTTATGCTGTATGTAAAATGTTATGCATATACATTTGAAGTCATTGCCAGTGCATGGGCTGCCCAGTTTGTCAAGGCTGAAAGCTTTCAAAGTGATAGCTTGCATAAAACATCCCACTTGTCCTCATTCTGTCCTGAAAGAATGGTGTCAAAGTCACACAATTGTGTAGAACAATGTTGAAAATATGCATTTGACCACAAAACCATATACCTGCTGCCACTGATTTTATTAAGTCAAGTACCAATTCATCAGAGGGTAAAAAGTCTTAGTGCTAACGTATATGTGCAGGCATTAAGTGCTAACTGTGTACCTAGGAAAGAGCATGAAGGATGTTTTCAGACTAGCGACTTAATGGTACAATTGATGTGAGTAAATAAACCCATTGCCTCTTCTATCTATTTGCACCATTGTGAGGTTATCAAGCCTGGTCAATGAGATACTTAAACTTCATGTTGCTTAAGTGATTGAAAATGCTCTCATTATTTACTCACTTTCACGTCGTTCCAAACCCATATGTTGTTACTTTTTTCCATGAAACACAAAAGGAGAATTGTTGATGCATTTTACATAATGGCAGGGGTAGAACTTTCAGAAGCCATACACTATCATTCAAAAGTTAGGGTGGGTAATATTTTAAATATTTTTAAAATATTTCTCTTAGGCTCACCAAGGATGCAAATATATGATTAGAAATACAGTAAAAACTGTAATATTGTGAAACATTATTTTAATTTTAAATGCTTGTTTTCTATTTGAATATATTTTAAATGTAATTTATTATTTTGTTGGCAAAGCTGTTTTTTTTTTTTCAGCATCATTGCTCCAGTCTTCATTGTCACATGATCCTTTAGAAACCATTCTGATTTGCTGATTTGATTTCTTTTTGTCATTACATATTTTTAACTGTTAAAAATATTGCTGCTTGACATTTTTGGTTAAAAATATTGTATACAGTATACAGTATATACTCCCTATTCGGTCTTGTGTAATGTGTAGTTCTACTACTGCGTTCTCAGTAAAGTCTATTTTGAAGTGTTAATCATTTTATTGCATTACTTATTTAGTGACTATGTGTTACAGATCTATCCATGCTGAATAAATAAATAAATAAAATACTGACCCAAACTACTGCTTATTATTTTTTTTTTTCACAAATATTTTTGAAGGGATGTCAATGCTGTGTTCAGTCTTCTTAAATCAATTTGAAACAGATCATATTAGGTGTTATTAAAAATGTTAACTGTCAAATTTTACTTTGTCTTGAGTAAAATGAAATTATTATCTCTAAATTATCTTTTTTGTTCAGAGACAGAGGCACACTAAAAGAGTAGTGACCCGCTGCTGCATCAAACAGGATGTTAGACTGTTTTAATTTGATATTGGTCTGTGTTTCAAATTGTGGGGTGGCAATGATCACTCAGATTGATTCACTCAATCATGCAGATTCCAGATTTTCCAGATTATATATATATATATATATATATATATATATATATATATATATATATATATATATATATATATATATATATATATTTTATTTATAATTTATTTATCAGTGACATAAGAGACCACATCACTGTTTGATTAGTCTACTCTTATGTAGAACAGGCGTTTTTAATGTAAGAAGTAGGTGGGTTAAGGAGTCTGTGGACTTGTAGAATGACTTCTAAAGGATTATGTGACAGTACACAGAGACAACAACAACAACATACAGATAATAAGAAACAAAGACATGTGAATAAAACACACACACACATAAACAGACAAAATTTGTATGCACAGTTGTTGTAGGATGGAATATAATAGAATTTACAAGGAATGGAATAAGCTGTAGGGTAGTATTAAGTAAATAAAAGTGGTATTGCACATCTTTATATTGAATAGTAGGGGAGAATATTTAACTGTTCATGAGGTAGATTGCCTGGGGGAAGAAAATTTTCTTGGGCCTAGCAGTCCTGGTTTTCAGTGCTCTGTAGCGCCGGCCAGATGGTAAAAGTTCAAAAAGGAGATGGCTTGGAAGTGAGAGATCCAGAGTGATTTTCTGAGCCCTTTCCCTCCCTCTGGATATATACAGTTCTTGAAGGGTGGACAGGGGAGCACAAATAATCCATTCAGCAGTCCGAACCATCCTCTGTAGTCTTCTGATAGACAATTATTGAAGTGCACAGGACAGACTCAATATATGTTACATTGTGTCATTAAGTACAGATATGTAGATATGTGACTGTACCCAATGTAACATATCTGTACATTTACATATCAAGACTCTAAGAAACCCTTTCGCTTTCTACCTGTCCTCCCTGCAGTACATGGTAATATAATTGATCTTCTTTTGATCCCTCATGTCTTCTGGTTTTTTTTTTCTTTATTAATTTGTGTCTTTATTTTGGTTGCTAAGTGGATGTTGTGATAGCCCTTTTATTTTGTGTTGGTTTTTCTTCATCTTTTTAGGTCGGAACAATATTTTAACCCTCCACTTGTGAAATCCATGTGCTCCTAATAAGCAGACAAAATTAAATAAAAATGATTCTTTATTCAATCAGCAAGTTTAAATGTTTACAATAATTACTGCAAATGTGTTATTTAGCCTAGGGCATTGAGTCAAACACATTTCCCCCCCAATCTTAATAAATAACAACAACGTTGCGGACCCCCCAAGGCATGAGTCAAATCAAGCCCTTTTTTCATGGTCCTACTCTTAAATACAGAGGATCAGGGACTCACAATTTATTGTTCAAATTAAAAATGGTGAAAAAAGAAAAGGTTACCATAGCACCTCATAAGAATTACACGACTCCAGTGGATGTGGGCGTCACACAAGCAAATGAGCTTCTGCAGGTGGCACAAATGAGATGAATAAAGCTTTCCTCAAGTAATCTGTCATGGCTTTGATAGTCCCGTATGTATAAAGGACAACAGTTCACACAAAAATGAAAAGTGTGCGATAGTTTACTCACCCTCATATTAAAACCTTGTTTTTTGGATGAACCTTAAAGCAGATGTGCTATAGCACTAGGTGCCAATCTTGTAAACTAAAAACAGGAAACTGAGGCTACAATTTGCACATGCACACCAAAATTGGGCAATAGAAGATTAGAAAATGATTACCTGGTCTGATGAATCTCGGTTTCTGCTGCTGCATTCAGATGGTAGGGTCAGAATTTGGAGTAAACAACATGAAAACATGGATCCATCCTGTTTTGTATCAATAGATCAGACTGCTGGTGGTGTAATGTGTCAAGGATATTTTCTTGGCACACTTCGGGCCTCTTACTACCAACTGAACATCGTTTAAACATCGTTACTGACCATGTCCATTGCTTTATGACCACAGTGTGCGATCTTGCGATGCCTACCTCTAGCAGGATAATGTGACATGCCACAAAGCTCAGAGTTCAGCAGAAACTGAGGCTTGATAAGCAATCACCAGCTCACAACTCCTCCAAATTACAGAGTCTCATTTATAATTCATTGTTAGTGGGAGAAATCCAAACAGCTTCGTATTTTGTTGTCTGAGCGTGGCAGCACGGGTTGCTTCTTATTTATAAGTGTTGAGTGTAGATGTGTGTGTTTGTGTGTGAGCGTGTTGCACTCTGCTCTTTTAAGAAGGGAAGTGTGTCTCATTCATGAAAGATTCATCCCCTCTTTGAGAGGATTTAGCCCTTTTCTGCTTCACCCCATACTTTGCATTGTTTATAAAGGAATATGGTTGTGCTGGTCTTTTCAAAACTGAGGCTGCTTTGGCACTTTTACAAAAGGCTCAATATAAAACTTCACCCGTTTCATTCCTTCTTTCTCTGCTTCTTTTTTCCTCTAGCTTACAACCAAAGGAGATGCAAAAGGAACCTCAAAAGGTTGCTCTGTGCCACCTGGTTGAACAAAAAAGGGCAAAAAGCAGAACCAAGCCAATTAATGTCTGACGTGGATTTTGTTTCTTCAGCACAAAGCTGAAGCGAGTCACTAAAGCCAATGTTTTCGCATGGTCTACACAATTATGAGGCTACATTCAAATTGTTCTGACCAATTTGTGTAGGTTTCCTTCTAAATGTTTGGAAAGAAGTTCATTTTATCATCAATGTTTAAATGCATTTAACTTCAATTAAATGCAATTAAACTTTATAATTAAAAAAATATATTATATATATATATATATATATATATATATTATATATATATATATATATATATATAGCAGGAAGAAGGAGCTTTATATATATATATATATATATATATATATATATATATATATAAAGCTCCTTCTTCCTGCTTTAATTCAAGACTGGCAAAAACATATGGTAACACTTTATTTGAGGGTCTCTTAACTAGTCGCTTATTAGGATGCATATTACTAGGATATTAGCCATTTATTAGTACTAATTAAGCACATGTTAATGCCTTATTCTACATGACCTTATTCTACAACCCTAATCCTACCCAGTACCTAAACTTAACAACTACCTTACTAACTATTAATAAGCAGTAAATTAGGAATTTTTTGAGGGTGAAGTCGTAGTTCTAACTATTAATAAGCAGCAAATTAAGAATTTATTCAGGAGAAAAGTCGTAGTTAATAGTGAATAAGTGTTCCCTATTCTAAAGTGTTACCAAACATACTAACAGCACTTGTTGCATCCTATTTTATAAAAGTCACTGGTGTAAGATTTCCAAATTAATGTTTGAAATGTTCAAATGAAACCTATGCCACCATGAAATAATATCCATTTCATTTCACGTAAATGTCTAACTCTAAACCAGTTTATTCAAACCTGACATCCCCGAAATATTACCTCTTCAAGTTAAAAAAACAAAAACAAAAAACAATTCTAGAATGTATGAAAAGTGGAATGACTTCAGACAGACTCCTGGTGTATGTAGGATGAGTCATTGTTTTCATCCTGACCCGTGTATCTGCTTGATTGGTCATTTTAAGCTAATGGCCACAGGCTTATTCATTGGTGAATGCTTTAATCCCTGTTGGTGGCAAATTACTGCAATGCACAGGAGACCAGACACATGGCTGTGTAACTACAGATAGTAACTCCTTGACGGAGATGCATTATTAAAATGATGATCCTTTGAAAATGCCTTCAAGCATATGAATAAGGCTTCTCTATTTGCTATTTCAATGAATCTGTTGACTATCTTGACACTGGCTAATTTACAAACTCATTTGCTAGGATCAGAGCGGTCAACATGATCTCACAAATTGTGTTATATCCATGTTGACAATTCCATTTATGTATACAAATTCTATCTTTTAAATAAATATGCACACATCACGTAAATTGTTTCAGGTTCACTTTTACAGTTGCGGATAACCCCCCCACAACAAAACAAACAGATCTATCTATATATATAAATAATATGCTCTGGATAGCCAAAGATGTTTTAATTTGACACGGTTTTACACAATCTAACTCGTGAAGAATAAGTTCAAAGGTCAGAATAATAGAAATTGATGTAATTCACTTGGTTGATGTGTTTAATGTGTGCAAGATCATGTTCAATTAAAATGTAATTGGTTAGCAAATCTCTGTTCCCTTGGGGGTCAACTCCATTTAACACTTCATGCTTTAAATAATGTAATAATTGCATTAGACTTTCAGCTACAGCTGCATTTACGTTCCAACAATTACTCGGTACAATGCGTACGCACTGTCTGTACTTTGTGGCCATAAAGAACTCCCAATGAACTTACAACTTCAGTCCATGAGTTTATCAAGAAACAGTGATGGCTGAAACACATGATATTAATAGAGTTAGGATGTCATTGACCATATCATGAAATCAGACACAGACGAATGAAGCCACATCTACAGTTTTAACAATAATCTTGCCAATAAACTTTTATTGTAGGATTCTAAAGAAAGAAGCTATGAAAAAGAACTAAGAAAATGATCTGTAGATAGAGCATTACCTGAAATCAATAAAACAGGCGCACTGGAACAGATGTTTTTTGTTTTGTTTGTAGAAATCAATGACATCTATATTCAATGTAAATGGCATAAAAAAAACACACACGCATGCACGCATGCACGCACGCACACACACACAAAGTAACAGTTCTCAATATATCACATTTAGGATGTACAAATCATCAAGCCATTTCAGGCACGCTCAACCGCCTGTCAATTCTACCTTCACCACCAAACTTGATATGCCACATTCCCTCTGTTTACAGTTTTAGGTTGCTCACACCAAAGGCCTAAAAGTTGGCTTTAGCTGATCTTTTTCTTCATTAGTTTTACCAACCTTTAAAATAGAGTCTGTCTGACAGAATGGAAGTCAGAGAAAAAAGGATGTCTTCAAAGAAACGCCAGATGCACGCACGCATGCTAAAAAAGTGCCTAGATGGACCTTTGATCTTTGCCATCATTTAATCTGAACTAAAATATGGAAGTCATAATTTGTAAATTTTTTATATCTGCAGATGAATGTCTGTGCTACTTGGAAGCCTCTCACAAATATTAAAGGTGTATAGTTCACTTCCAGAATTTCCTGATAGTTTATTCACCCCCATGTCATCCAAGACTTTCCTCAGTCGCAAAGAAATTAAGTTTTGTTGAGCAAAACATTCCAGGATTTTTCTCCATATAATGGACTATTATGGTGCTTAACGGGTTTCAGTGCAGCTTCAAAAGGCTCTGCACAATCCCAGCCAAGGAATAAGGGTCTTATCTAGCGATCAGTCCTTTTCTAAAAAAATAAATAAAAATGTATATAATTTTAAACCACAAATGCTAGTCTTATTTCCGAGTAACAAAAAATACAGAATATTGAATTTACTATTCAATGTATTGTGAATCTGGTTATTTTGCGCTATTTTGCGCAAGCTGTATGTAAGTAGTGAATGATACCCAATGCACTTCCACAAAATCCCGGAAAGTATGGGATTGTGGCTAATAATTGCAAGACAATCAAATAACATTACTGTAAAGTTTCAATCAATGGGGTAGATTGCAGTGCTGAGTGATCGGAATAAGAAGCAGACTTGGCAGAGATGAGATGGCGCATGAATAGAATTATTATGGCCAAGACATTGATTTCGCATTCAACGTGCCTACAGAACAAGAAAATCTTGAGATTTTTCAGGCACCTTCTTTCAAACTAAAACTATGATTTCTGCTGAAGCACCTGTTTTTTAGAACATGAAAAAGATGCATCTCCCCCTGAGGTAACTGCCAAATAACTTTTGCCATTTGAACAGGCAATGCAGAATTCCGTTTATGGTACACAAACCTTGATTTATTTTCTTTGGCAATATTTTTTGAAGTTTTAAGTTTTATAGTTATACATCCAAAAATTCACCCAAAAGCAAGAATAGTCATCATTTACTCACATTCATGTTGTTCCAAACCTGTATGACTGGAACACAAAAGAAGACAGAATGTCCAAACCACTCTTTTCCATTCCATCCCCATAAATGAGAACTTTAGAGAAATACTAGGTAGGTTTTCAGACTCTCATCATAATTTATGCTGACCTGGAGAAAAACAAATCTGATCTATGACATTCATAATAGTATGCTGATTCTCTCGGCAGGTAAGTGTTTCACAAGGAGTCTGCATTATAGCTCGCTCTTGAAAAGCTTATAATGGGGGTTTTGATAATTAAACAGATGGGAAATAATGGCTTATGATATAAAACAGCAGTAGCATAATAAAAGATATAAGAGCATTTCATCAGAGCAGAGGAGATCAGAGCTTCTCCGAAGTTTAAAGCACTGTATAACTCGCCTCCGAACGGACATACTAAAGAATGTGTTTCTACTAAAGCCCTATGCATGTTAACCTACTTTGTGAAAGCCTTAAAAAATTTGCAGTGGCTGCAAAAATTGCATCATTAGATTGCATGATGCAAAAGAATTGCATCGCTCCTGGTGCATATGAAAGTGTGTGTGTGCATGATGGTGTTTGTCAGGGGGCTGAATATGGTGAGCAGGTCTGACTTTGTCTGACTAATCATAAAAAATGTGAGGATGTATAAGGGAACACACAGATGTGCCACCCCACTGACTCAGTGTGTGCCTGTACTAGTCTGAAGACTCACAGGACTGGCAGCTGCAACCCTCCCACAGAGACAGAGAGTAAAGCATGCTGGGAATCAGAAGGTGCTCTCATTTGGAATGAACATATAGAAAATGAGTGTCAGGTGAAGATGACTTCAGTGTGTTCTTGACAAATTGCACTTTTTTGTTTTTGCTTGAGGGTGGCAGGCGTCTGACATTCATCTGCACATTATATTGCAGACGGGTTCATTTATGATGCTTTAGAGTGTGAAATCCTTTTTTTAAAATAGTCATCTGTGAATAACATGGTTTAATCTCATGCAACTATATTATGGAACATAATTACATACATGGCTGTAATTGAAATATCATTCACTGGAATATTTTGGAAGGGTTTAAATTATACATAGCGGAGTGATTCAACATTATAATATTGTCATGTTTGTCTGCTACAAAATAAAGTAGTTTATGTACTGTGTAAATCAAGTAGACCTACATGTGGTTGCAACGAGCTGTAACATTAATGGAATACATTGGTGTTTTAGTTATTTATATTTTTATTCATTGTAGTAATCAAATTTACTTGTTATGCCATTCCATATAACGTATGTGCTGGACGAATCATGTACTTGAGTTTAAGTAGTTAGATATACTCCATTGAGATTTGTGCTCAGGCCAAATTTAAGCAAGATTAAACAATTTGCTGTCATGTATATAAAATATACAATGCTGATTTACAATAAAAATGCTAAAATTTGACATTGGTAACTTACTTTTCACGCCATCAGTGAAATCTCCCACACACTCGAGCTCTGAGGATCATCATATTACTAGATTCTTGGCTCCTTTTATGTCAGACATGACCAATAGTGATTTTGTTATGGGAAAGCCACACCGACCAGATCATTGAATCAGTTGTTGAATCGAGCATACCTGAAATAGTAACAGACCAATTCGAAAATGAACGGTTCCGTGTGATTTGTTAAGGCATTCAACAGGTTCACCGAAAATCATCTAAAAAAAGAACGAGTTGTTTACCAGTCAGACATCGCTGACGTACCTCTCATTGAAAATAATGAATTATATGTTTTTATGAAATGTAGTGGAGTGAAATGTCAGATATTATGTTTTACAAGTTAAAAAAAAAGAAAATAACTCTGATAAAGTACAATTGGAAATTTTACTTAAGTAATTTTCCGTCACTTTCCATCAATTTTTTATACACACACACATATAAACCAGACATTAGTACTTTTTTATGGACCTTTACATATATATACATATATATGTTTGTGGTCATGTTGTGATTTCACTCAACCAACCAAGCATAAAACACACACATAAACAGCAAAAGGGCAGATGTTAGCACAGATGGGAAAAGAGAACACCATCCAGGATTACATGGCATACATCAGATTATTACTGAATTTTAATTGAAGTTTAAATTTTTCCACCAGAACCTACTGTATTACTGAGAAGATATTGAATCTATTGCATGGTTGCATGGATACTTTAAGGATCTTCATGGTGCCTTTTGGAGACAATGTCCATCCCACTGTATAAGGGTAGTAATACTAAAATAATTTCAATTTATTGAGTGAACACACCTTGAAATGTCAAAAACAACTCCTGTATATACAGTTACTGTGAATATTATATATACTATATATATATATACACACACACAGTATGTGAAAAGTTAGGACACCCTATACTGATTCCAGGGTTTTCTTAGCAGGCATAGTAAAAATCATCTGGGTCTTGGGCAGGTCTTAACATTTGGAAAGTAAATCCTCAGATGAACAACATCACATGACATATCGCTCCATGTCATTATTTATTTAACAAAAATAAAGCCAATATGGAAAAGCCCATGTGTGACAAAGTTAGGACACCCTGTGATTCAGTTGCCTGCAGATCCACTTTAGCGGCAATAACTTGAAATAATCATTTTCTGCATGACTTTATCCAGTCTCTCACATCGTTTCTTGAGGAATTTTGGCCCACTCTTCTTACATTGGTGCTCCAGTTATTGAGGCTTGTGGGTATTTGTTTATGCACAGCTCTCATCACAGACATTTCAGTCAGGATGAGCTCTGGCTGACTTGATACGAGGCTAATTGCCAACACAACACCTTGATTCTTTTCTTTCTTTTAACCATTCTGTTGTAGATTTGCTGGTGTTCTTGGGAGTCATTGTCCTTGTTGCATGACCCTGTTGCAATGATTTGGCCAAGCTTTAGATCCAATAGCATCACATTTAACTCTAGAATACTTTGGTAAACAGAGGAGTTCATGGTCAACTCAATTACTGTGAGCTGCCTAGGTCCTGTGGCTACAAAACAAGCCCCAAAATCATCAGCCCCCCACCAGCCATATGTGACTTTTGCTATGAGGTGTTTGTGCTGATATGCTCTTCAGGATTTCACCAACTGTGGCACTGTGCATCATGGCCAAACATCTCCACTTTGGTCTTGTCTGTTCCAAGGACATTATGTCTTATGGTTTGTTCAGATGCAACTTTGCAAACCTAAAATGTGCTGCCATGTTTTTTTTAGATAGAAGAGGCTTTCTTCTGGCAATCCTTCCAAACATGCCATACTTGTCCCATATTTTTCTAACTGTATTGTCATGAACTTTATCATTTAAAATGTTAACTGAGGCCTGTAGAATCTACGGTAAAGTTCTTGGGTTTCTGCCATTTCTCTGAGCGTTACATGGTCTGATCTTGGGGTGAATTTGCTGAGATATCCACTCCTGGTTGGATTTGGGTCTGTTTGAATGTCTTCCACTTGTGGATTATCTTCATTGCTGTGGAATGATGGAGTTCAGTTTGTTTGCAAATGGCTGTATTACTGTTCCCAGATTGATGGCAGCAACAATTGCTTCTCTAAGATCATTGCTGATGTCTTTCCTTCTTGGCATTGTGCTAACACACACCTGAAGGCTCCAGACCAGAAAACCGCTAAAACTTCTGCTTTTATAGAGGTGCTTACACTTGCTGATGATCAGTTAATCAAAGGTATTTGATAAGCAGTGCCTGACTACTACTTACCCTCTTAATTCCTATGTTAACAGTAAGGGTGTCCTAACTTTGTCACACATGGGTTTTCCATGTTGGTATTAGTTTTGGTAAATAAATAATGACACAGTGCAATATGTATTGTGTTGTTGTTCATCTGAGGGTTTAGTTTTAAAAATTTTACGACCTGCCAAGGACCAGATCTTCTTTTTTTTGCTATGCCATGATACAGAAAACCATGGAATTCAATAGGGTGTCCTAACTTTTTCACATGACTGTGTATATATATATATATAGATATATATATATATATATATATATATATATATATATTATATATATATATATACAAAAATGGTACCCTTTCTGAGTATAACAGCTTGTCCTTTACGTCAGTTCGTCATTTACGTCACATTCTCAGTTTCGACTCTTTTCTCAAATATTTCTCATGTGTCATTTGTGTCTACTTCCATTTCTCCTAACATATTTTAGGAGAAACATCTGAAATTATGTTGATACTAAGATTAGAGATATATAAGACTCTCATCTAAGTCAGTTGAGCTTAGGAAAAGCAACCACTGAGCAATGCATTTTCCCTATGGGTATATACTTTATAGCAAATCTTGGCTGCATGATAGTTTATACTGTCGTAAAATTTCCACTGTATTATCACCCAGCTTATAATGTAAAATTCGATATAAATATGTCCAATTGCTTGTATTGTTGACAGTGTAAACTGTGCACTGTCTAATTGGCCTTTTCTAACTTGCTAAGGCATACAAATATTATAAACATTAGCATTATACATTTCTACAATGTGTATTGTTAAAAGCGCTATAAAGTTCACTGTACTACCACAGTGACTAGCCATTGTTCCCCTAAAGTTACTTTTTTGCACTTTTTTTCTGTGCATGGTAAGAAACTTTAAGTTTAGAAACTTTTTTTCCCCCACATGTTAAGCTCCCAGCACAGGCAGATCTTGGTTCATCAAAGCGTGATTTGACCAGAGAGAGGAAGGTTCTAGAATTGCAACACATTTTCTCTCTGAGCTGGTGTGACACATCGATTTAGAAGCCTGCTAAGAAATTCAAAAGGATAGTTCAGCCAAGTGTATCAAGGTGGGCTATTAGTGTGTGTGGGCTTATGTGTGTTTGTGTATGTGTATGTGTTTGCTTGCTACTTTGCAGACAGTGAAGCCTGAAATTTTCCATCAATCATCTGGCTATGACCTGGTTGGGGACGTCATGGTGGATGTCAATAGCTCCGTCCGATAGCTCCTCTGGTAGCTGAAACAGATAAGTAATGGCAAAATCTTTTAATGGACACTGGCCACTGAGGCAGCGCTCAAACCCATCTGACAACAGCAGCTGCCTCCTTCATCCGATCAAGAGCTGGGTTTCTTATAATTGTAATTAGGGGTTTGCTTGCAGTTCAATGAGTTTTGAAGATCGGAAAAGATGTGTTTAAAAGTTTAAAACAGTTTAAAATATGATAAACATTTTGTAATGACAAAGACAGACATATCCACATCCACATCCACATCCACATACACATACATATATACAGGTGCATCTAAAAAAATTACAATTCTTTTTTTGTAACTTATTTCAAAAAGTGAAACTTTCATATATTCTAGATTCATTACATGTAAAGAAATTTTGATGATTGGAGCTTACAGCTCAAAATATTAAAATATTTCCTAAAAAAAAAAAAAAAAAAAAAAAATTTGCAAAACAGAAAAGTTCAAGTTCTTTAAAGTATGTTCAGTTTTGTACTCAATACTTGGTCGGGCTCCTTTAGCACAAACTCCAGCATCAGTGAGGTGTGGCCTGTGGCACTGCTGATGTACTCTTGAGCCTTCAGCTCGTCTGGATTGTTGAATCAACTGTTTCTCACCTTTCTCTTGAAAATATCCCATAGATTCCATATGGGGTTCAGGTAAGGCATGTTGGCCGGCCAATCAAGCACAGTAATATCATGGTCAGCAAACCACTGGGAAGTGGTTTTGGTTTTGGCTGAGGGTAGGTGCTAACGTCCTGCTGGAAAAGGAAATCAGCATCTCCGTAAAGCTTGTAAGCAGATGGAAGCAGAAAGTGCTCAAAAATCTCCTGGTAGACGGCTGCATTGACTTTGAACTTGATAAAACACAATGGACCAACACCAGCAGACATCACAGCACCCCAAATCATCACTGACTTCAGAAACTTCACATTGGACTTCAAGCAGCTTGGATTCTGTGCCTCTCCAGTCTTCCTCCAGAATCCAGACCTTGATATCCAAATAAAATGCAAAATTTACTTTTATCTGAAAAGAGGACTTTGGAGCACTGAGCAACAGTTAAGTTCTTTTTCTCTGAAGCCCAGGTAAGATGCTTCTGACATTGTTTCTGTTTTAGAAGTGGCTTGGTAGCCCTTTACCTGAAGACATCTGAGCGTGGTGACTCTTGATGCACTGACTCCAGCTTCAGTCCACTCCTTGTGAAGTGTTTGAATCGGCTTTGCTTGACAGTATTCTCAAGCTTGCGGTCATCCCTGTTGCTTGTTCACCTTTTCCTACCCAGTTTATTCCTTCCAGTCAACTTTGCATTTAATATGCTTTGATACAGCACTCTGTGAACAGCCACCCCTTTCAGTAATGACCTTCTGTGACTTACCCTCTTTGTGGAGGGTGTCAATGAGCGTCTTCTGGACCATTGCCAAGCCACCAGTCTTCCCCATTTTTGAACTCGTATTAAAACTTGGAAAACTTTTGAAATGTTGAAAAAATGAACTTTTTTTTCTGTTTTTTTTTTAGATGCCCCTGTAGTCTTGAAATAATTTAAAATGTTATTTATTCCTGTGATATCAAAGCTGATTTTTTTTCTTTTGCAGCCATTACTCCAGTCTTCAGAGTCATATGATCCTTTATAAATCATATGCTGATTTGCTGCTCAAGAAATATTCATTATAATTGTTACGCATTGTTGTCGGTGTATAACTTTGGAGAGATGTTGTTACTTTGTTTTGAACACGTAAACTTAGTACTTTAGTGCTTAGTCCTTTTTTTTTTTTTTTTTTTTTTTTTTGTACTTTTTAAATAAACCAATTTTCAAGACTGTTACGAAAGTGATGGGACAGGAGAGAAGATCTCCAGGTTTTTTTTTTTCTTCTGGCTTAGTTCATAAGTTTCCTTGTTTCTGCCATCCCTGACCCTAGACAGGGGAGGTATGTAACATTATTATCAATGCTGAAAGCAGTTGCTGCTTAATATTTTTGTGGAAACTGTGCTGCACTACCATTCAAAAGTGTGTGTGTGTGTGTGTGTGTGTTTAAGGAAGTAATATGTTTATTCAGCAAAGACATGTTTAACTGACCAAAGTGACAGTAAAGACATTCCTTATGTTTCAAAAGATTTATATTTTAAATAAATGCTGCTTATTTTTATTCATCAAATAATCCTGAAAAAAAAAATGACTATGATTCTACAACGTAGCAAAAACTGCTTTCAAAATTTATAATAAAAAGACTCATTAATAATTGAACATTTATGCATTTCTACTCCAAGTTATACGTGAAAAATTACAAAACCGCTAATTGAAGAAGCATTTTCTCTGCCCATGGCAGCGCTTTTGAATACACCTAGGATCCACAGCAGTAAATGAGCAGCAATGACCTTACTTTAAAATCCTAATTGTTTTTCCTGCCAGCGGCCTCACAGTTGGTCTCTCTGCCCCTAGTTAGTGAGCTTCTCTCTGCGTCCCGCAGGGCCATAACCCCCTTCCCACTTAAATTCACATCAAACCAGTCAAACATAACCACGATGCACAGACAAAGAATACAAACCTCAGTTTAATCTCTATTACTGAATGGTTCTGTGTGTTAATAAGTGACAGTCACTATCCTATGATTATGGGATATCAGGGAACAAACTACAAATTATATAATAATAATAATAATAAAAGCGTGTTCTCCAATGTTGCTGGTATCAAAACAACAACAACAACAACAAAAGGAAACTAACATATGATGTCTGTTTTTAATAGGTGGGCTGACATGCATTTTGCCTTTTTTTCTTTCAATAGACACTATAAATTGTTTTATGGAGATCACTAAACGAGAAGATAACAGGTGAAGCGTGTAAATCGCCATTATTGCTATAAAATCTTCCTCAGAATTATATCCTGTCACACGCTCACACAAGTAACAATTTATGGTGAAAGCGATGCCGAAGAAAAACTAAATTGGATCCCAGGACATTTGTGTCTTTGAAGATGAGGATGCAACAAGTCTTCTGAACTTTTCGAGTTTTTTGGGTCATCCGTAATCTCCAACAATAGACGCTCTTCAGGGACGCCACAGAACCCAACCATCCTCATTTGCGTCTTCCTCTTTACCTGCTCATACGCTGCTCCTCTAATAGTTTTGTTGTTTGTATGCGAGTACAAAAACACAACTACATCTGTCTTTCATTAGTTGCAGGAAGAAAAGGATAACTTTATATCCTTATAAAAAGGCGCGTGTGGTTTGATGTTCATATACTTTATTTTCTACTCAGGTGTTTAGTTGTTTTTAGTTGTATTGACAAAACTAAGTCTTAACTTGAGGGGAAATGTCACAGATTGTCATTAAGTGGAAGCAAATCTTGTCAATTCCGTTGGATATTTGTCATATGGAGGTCATCAATATGATTTTCACTTCCTGAGTCATGCGTCACGCTGCAGACAGTCAGCAGTGACACTAATGGCTCAAACTGTTCTCAATCATCATAAATTACAGCTCATTAGCAATCATATTTGAATAATACTGTAATCAAGGAGAACTCTGCAAGACTTATAAAATGGTTAGGAACTATTAACGATGAAATATGTTTAATGGCCTCGTAATAATCCGAGAATCAGTTCTAGCCCCCCAAAGACATTAAGTATGCCAGACAATGATACAGACAGTACAGATCAGGCAGACTTTAAAATATGAACAATATGAGGGAATTAAATAGCACTTGTGTTGATTGCTTGAAGGAAATATTTGGCCAAAAATTTTCAATTGTCATAATTTACTCACCCTGATGCTATTCCAAAAACAAATAATTTTTGTTTTCATGAAACACACACATAAACAAAGATAATCCCTATAAACATAGCAGTAAAATGTAAGTTGCCATCCAACAATCTGCAAAATTGGGAAAATTGTTAAAATTATATTATTAATGATTGCATGGCTTAAAGTGAAAATTAAACAATGGAACATTCTGTCATCAATTTCTCACCATCATTTTGGTGTTAACCTGTATGACTTTATTTCTTTTGATATTACACAATTATATATATATATATATATATATATATATAATCATATATATATATATATATATATATATATATATATAGTATTATATATATTAGTCAGTGTTATTTTAATATTATTTATATTCTAATTTATATTATATTCTAAAAAAATTGTTTTTATTAGTATTTTGAATTAGCTTTTTTTTTTTTTTTCAGTATTATTTTTTTGTTGCCGTGCGCTTTTGTCAATATTTATTAGGTTTTGTATTTTATATTATATTTTCATTTAATTCATTTTTTATTTTTATATCAGTTTTAGTTTTTATTTATTGCCATTTCCAGTTCATTTCCAGTCATTTTTGTGCTTATTACAGTTAGCACTGCACATATATACATTTCATTTCAGCGTTATTACAATGAACAAAAATGTTTTAATAGATTTTTTTTGAGTTAGTGATTATAACCCTGTTATTTCTCCATGAAAAGTCAACATAATTCCTAATATCTTCTTTTACATCCTGCAGAGGAAAGAAAATCATACAGGTTCGGAATGTGGAGGAGTAAATGATGACATAATTGCTTTTACTAACACTTCCATTAAATCTATTTATAAAAATAACCTGCTATATGTAAAATATTACCAAAAGGATTTGACTCTAGACTCATCAGAATACATCAGAGACTTGAGGATGTCTGGAGCTTGGCAGTATAAATCAGCGAGCTTGGACATTCTCCCAAACATCTCCTTTTGGGGAAAGAAAATAATCCAGGGTTGGAACAACACACAGGCAGAGTTAACGATGACAATTTTTATTTTTGGGTCAATAATTCTGCTGAATAGCTTATCCAGATGAGCTATTAAATTGCTCACTTGTAAATACCATTATAATGCTTTACTGTCTGCATGCAAATTTGCAGCATTCCTCTCAGAGTGACCTTTTGTCCTTTACAGCTGCAAGTTATTGTGCAGCTGCAAATATCCAGCCGGAAATGCCTCTGTGTCCAGCAGGGTTGTTGCGTAACTCATGAACTGTTACGAGGCTGTCATATGTGTAGCCTTGCGAGGTAGATTTTCTACATCATTGCAACAGACCAATTCAACCTCGTCCTAATGCTAGAGAGAAACACCTAATATTATTTTGAACACCTGCTGTAGAGGTTAGTAATTCCCACAAGAGGGAGCATGTCTCTAGTATGGTAATTCATGTAGTACAAGTCTTGTCCTAGGTAGGTCAACTTATTTTGTGGTTTCATTACATCTTCAAATCTGCTTTGGATCTGTGGGTATTTTGCAATACATCTGAGGATTCATCTTCTTCTGGCAGGAATAGCCATTCAGTAGATTGAGACAAGGCATTTGACACGTGCAAGACCCATGATGTAAATTACATAAAGTATTTTTTTTGGCATAGATTGACATTCCATTTACACAGAAAGACAAATAATTGACATACCTTTTCTAAACTTGCATTTCCTCTCAATTCACACTCTAGTCGATTTTCATTCATGATATTTGGGTTATTATCCACAAATGAAAAGTTTTTTTTTTTTTTTGGTTTTTTTTTTTTTTTTTTTTTTTTTGTTGTTGTTTTAACAAATGAAAAGTTAAACATTAGAAAAAGTTATAAAAGCAATTTTTGCATACAGTTAGTTAAAAATAGATAATCAATACTCAAGCTTTTCATTTGACAATACCAAGTAATAGATGCCCACCTCACGTATAAAGTCCTGTTTTCATCTTCAACAAGAAACGCATCATTTAGCACCTTATCCAAAGCCTCCAGCTGCATTTGCCCTTATTGTGTTCAACCTCCTGTTGAACAGCTTCATACGTTACCTAACCTGAAAATATGCGCCATAAATAAAACAAAGAAAGCATTGTGGTATCTCACACTCTCAGCCGCACATTAAGTGCTGCTGTTGACAATAATGGGGCATTATCGTGAAAAACGAAAGGGTTTGGGTGAATGGGTAATTTAATGGGGCATTGTGAGATGTTGCAATAATCAAAATACACTTTCAAGGAATAATACAGAAATCATATGAAAAATCCATAAATCATCTGAAAAAATCCAAAATTTTGATTCATGAAATGGAAAATTTAAGTTATTTTCTGAAAGTCTTCCACTCCACCAAGGCTCTTAAATGTCATTCAGGAAGATTCAAACACAAATTAAAAAAAAATTCAAAATAACATCAAAAATCAAAAACAATTCTAAATCAGTGACTCCAAAAGCCTTTCAAATAACAAAAGAGTACTTTGGTGAAAGGAAAGATTTCCAGGAAAAAATAAAAATAAAATAAAATAAAAAAAAAAAAAAAAAAAAAAAAAAAAAATATATATATATATATATATATATATATATATATATATATATATATATATATAATTATATATATTATATATATATATATATATATATTTTACTCAGAAGACTTGGAAAAGGAGCACAAAGCATGTTAGTAAAAGCAGTGTCTACTTTGACTGTACAGACAATTTTTCAGCTCAGATATTCTGATAAAATAAAATAAAAAGATAAGACATCAACTCTAAAAATGCAGTCAAGATAAATAAATGAAATCTTACTAAATTTATGGAAGTTATTGATTAAATGGAAGTCACTAAAAATAATTTTAGTTTTCTTGTCTTTGCAGAATGAATATTTAATTTATATGGAAGCCTGTTTCTGGCACACACACACACACACACACACACACACACACACACACACACACACACACACACACACAAAATAAAACATATAATAATAATAATAATAATAATAATAATAATAATAATAATAATAATAATAATAATAATAATAATTAATAAATAAATAAAAATAAAAAAATAAAAAAATACACATATACAATTAAATCAATGAATGAATGAATGAATGAATGAATGAATGATCTTATAGTTCTGACTGTTTTTCCTCGGAATTCAAAGTTTAGATTTTAAAATTGAAATTTTTAATCACACAATTTATACTTTTTATCTTGCAATTTTTAATTTATATCTCAAAATTTGGACTATTTTCTCACTATTCTGAGAAAAAAAAATAATTGTGAGATATAAAATCAGAATTGCAAGTTATAAACTCAGAATAACAAGATATAAATGTAATTCTGAGAAAAAAAGTCAAAACGGAGAGATGTTAAATTGCATTTCTGAAAAGTGTAAATTGTGAGATATAAACTCACTACTACAAGAAAAAAATGACACATTGTGAGCAAATTTTTGTAAAATATTTTATTCCGTGGCGGAAAAAAACAACAACAACATTTGCAAGCTGTAAACTCTGTAAAGACTTCTAAGAAAAGGCAAAATAATTTGTGGGATATACACTCAGACTTGCAGATGTAAAGTCTGAATTGTGGGAAAAAACCTGAACTGTGAAATATAAAATTAGAATTGTGAGGGAAAAAGTCAAAACCATAAAAAAAAGAGACTTTTGTGGCAATAAATTGGCTTATATAAATCAAATATGTTCATTCTGCAAAGAAAAACATAACAATAATAACAACAACAACAACAACAACAACAATAATAATAATAATAATACAAATCTAAAATGAATAATTAAATTAAAGCAATGAAATTCCTCTGTAATTATTTACAGTAAATATTAATATTTTCGGAGGTACAGGATCAAAATCACTGGCGCAATGTTTTCCTTATGAGAGTATGTTGGGAAATTTCTATCTAAAAAGCTCACACCTTCCTGTCCTTGTTCTTTTCTTGTCTATTGAGTGATCTGTCGACCTCTTGTGCACTGTAGTACATGATGATGCAGCAACGCATCTATCAAATGCTCAAAGGTCACCAAGCTTAGATCTCTCAGGTCAGAGCTGTATTCCTTGCGGTGGTCTCCTCCCGCATGGCAGGCTGCCCTCCTGGCTCAAAGCTTGAATATGAGGTGACATATTTTCAATAGGGACCATTGGCTTTTCTTGCACTGTTGAATATACATTAGGCTGGCATGGCCCCTGCAGAGCGGCTGAAATTCCCTGTACCGCATCGCTTGTGTCTTAAGCCATAAAAGCCAGTGTCCACTGTAGTGACAGCTTGGAAACACGTCCTTTGGATCCTGTGGATGTACTCAGTCTAATGGTTAGAGTAACTCTGAAGAGCCTACACTATTTTAAATTCTTTACCAAATCTAATTATTGAAGTCATCAATGTCACCAGTGAAGTTTAAATGCCGTGTCTGTATTGCTTGGTATGGACAGATACCTTAATATGAGTGAATGCTAATGCTACTATTATTATCTGACCGGGAATTTATCTTTTAAAATAATTTAAAAATCATTTAGTCATTCTCATGGCATTTGTAACTGTACAAAACAGCTTGTTATGCTGCTTAATACTGCAAACTGATATTTCTTGTGTACACTTATTCTTCTAGTTTTACCTTTATCACACACATCTCTGGAATATGAGATTCTGATTGGTCAGTCACAGCATTTCGAGGTGGTATACACAAAAAAAAAAAAAATCATCATCATCAACAACAAAAAAAAAAATTAAAAAACAAATTACAACAAATAATAATGATTACATAATCAAATTCCAAAAATAAAGTACTTGTAATAAGAGTACATTACATTGTAAAATTCTCATGATCAAATTACAATTACTTTATTATGAATTACATGATTACGTATTTTCACAATCGCTTTTACTGATTCTCCATAATTCTCTTTTAATTTTCCTTTAGAAAAATCCTACCATGTGTCATACTACAATTTAGCTTGGACTATATTCACAAATGTCATGGAAATAAATTTGCAAACCATGCTTCTAAATTTGGGTGGAAAAAGCAATTAAGCCATGTTTGAAAGAAATAATTATGCAAGTTACTGTATTAAACACTGGTGATGTATAGCAGTGAAACACTATGCCATCATCATATCCAGTGATTTTCAGTAACTCTTGGTTCTGGAAGTTTGCACAAAAATATTTCAAATCTGGAAGACTTAGGGCATGAATTGTCATTGTTTTTTTTTTCATAAAATGTATGGATCACCAAATGTTTCTGTCAGGCAACCCCTTAAAATAAAACATTTACTTGAAATATGAGGAAGTTATTATTTCAATAATTTAACAACACATTCTGATGTCAGTTAAATGTCACATTGAGATGCAGGTAAACAACTAAAATACTTATATCTCAAATGTTCCAGCATTTCAATAATTTTTATTTTACATTTTATGATTTTATGAATTATTAGCTTTTTTATCAACTCACAAACCCACTGCATTTCTTTCAGTAATCCCAGTTTGGGAAAACCTGGTGTAATGTTATGTTTAATGCATTTTATTATGTTGATACCTTAAAAAATAATATATTTTCTTTATCTTTGTATTTTTTATATCAATAAATTTAAAACTACAGTAATCCAGCACTGTGAGCATTGCATTAACAGTGCAAAAGGTTGTGGGTTCAAATCCCTGGGAACACGTTAGGTAAAAAATATTAGCCTGATTGCACTGTAAGTTGCTTTGGATAAAAGCGTCTGCTAAATGTAAATGTCTTTCATTATATATCACTGCCCTGCTTGCTTGTTTCCTTCTAATGCAACTGCTGCCATTTTCCTCCTTAGTTATTCACAATATTTACTGTAAAATGAAACTGGAAGACTTCAATATTAATAGTATGCCTGCAGTAAGATTGTTGAAGTGTTCATCTTGTTGCCAGAATATTTTTTTTTTTTTTTTTTTGTATACAGTAATTTTAACACAAATAGGTACCATTTTACATTTTTTACTCGAATAACACGTTATGTCCTTGTCTTTATTTATGTGGTGAAATTATTTAGTGTTATGGCTTAAATGTCCATATTGTCTGAGTTTGTCCATTTAGGCTCAAAACCATTTGTTAGGAACTATTTTTCTTTGCCTTGCATTTAAAGAGCTAATAAAATATTTCATTGATTAAGATCATGTCTAATTATTTGTGTAAGTGGCAAGTAACCACATAATAAGTTGTAATATATTATTATTATTATTATTTTTTGTTGTTGTAGAAAACAAAAGGCAGAATTTTAGAATTCATATAACGACTTTCAATATTGACAACAACTGTCAAAATCCAAAAAGGCCCATAAAACATGTCCAGAAACAAATCGAAATTGAGAGATTTTTTCACTGCCTGCCTCATTCTCCATTCCTCATACTGAAACTCTAACTGTGGGACTTGTTAAAGAAAGAAAGAGAGAGAAAGAAGGATAGGTAGATAAATAAAACAGGCCTACAGGTTTGGAACCACATGAGGGTGAGTAAATAATGACAATATTTTATTTTTGAGTGAACTATTTCTTTAACAACCCAATCAGTAGATGACCCCCAGAGCTCTGTGGCAAGACCGAGCGATAAACTGAGCTGAAAATCCAATTAATGAATCCCTCACCTAATTCAGTCTAAAACAAGGATCAACCGAGAGAGACTGTGGGAAACTTCATTGATCAATTACTGCAGACCTGTAAAAGGGGAATTCTCTGAACCTTAGGAACCGCAATGAACGCGAGGGAAGCTGACAGGGGCAATAAGTGAGTAAATGAGCTTTGTCCAGTCTGGGTTGTCTATAATGAATAATTATGGCAAGCCAACTCACAAAATCTTATATTTAAGCTTTTAACAGTTTTAGCACCCATCAGACAGTGTTATAAAGCTGTCCACAGAGATGTTTCTCTCAGCAAAAAAACATTGTGTCCATATTTCTTCGTAATGACTCCCTCTTATTTCTTGTGTCAGCAGTGGCAACTCCAGTTCTGGGATTATGAGTCAAATATGCCTCTGCCTCCAAATTGATTTTCATGAAAACTACAGCACATTGGCATAGGCAGACTAAAAGCTTGCAGAAATCCAATATTGGCGTCTTCAAAAGCGGTGGCCTTTGCTCAGGTGATAACAAAATTACGCCAAATCATCTTGATCAGAGCGGTCAACAGGCTAACTGGGTGACCTCACCTCGCGCTGGTGGTGTCTGTGGACAAATGAGCCGCAGTGCAGCGGCAGCACTGCTGTGACCTGCGCAGGCGACCTGACTGGACAGCTTCATGAAGCATGTGAGCAGAGACCCGCGGCTGTCCCTTAATAAGGTGAGCAGCTGTGTTTATGTGCATGTGTGTGTGGAAGTGAATTAGTGAATGCATGTGTGTGGACATTGTGTGCTTGCAAACGCAGGAGTGTTGCAACTCACTGGCGGCTGGGAACCGGCCGATTCACTGACTCAGCACGCCAACTTCAAAGCTCATACATCTCAGTGTAAGTCTTAGAATGGGTCATCGTGATTTCAAGAGAAACAACTACACCACAGCCTCATCAAACACTGAGATGTTCTATTTGTGGTCAGATGTGGTGTAGTTACATCATAACTGGCATCAAAGTCAAGGCCATGGTCCAAGTTATGCCATCAAAAGCGCTCAACTAAAATATACTGACTACATATACTGTAATATCTGTTGTAAACATTATGCCAGATGAAACACATGAAAGTACAGTAGGTTTAACAATAAGAAGGAAAGACAAACTATATATGATACATACATACATAGATACATACATATACATATACATATATATAGAGGCAAGAAAGAAAAAACTAATATTAAATGGTATAAAAATAGATAAAAAAGAAAACATGAAATAAAATAAATCAACAACTGAATAAAAAATACATTTAAATACAAATACAAACTGTACCCCACCAACCCCATAATATATAAAAAATGAAAATAGCTTATTTATTATTGCTGTGTATTTAACACATATAATACTGTAGATTTAATAATCAATTAATAAATACTAAATTAAATAAATAAATAAATAAATAAATAAATAAACTAAATAAATAAATAAATAAATAAATGTAATAAAATGCTTATTAATAAACATTTTATATTAAAAAAAAATCTAATTAATAAAAATAAAACTATGATTATATATATAAACCATACAGTGTATAAAATACTACACCCATCCTGTAATATATTCAAATATTCCATAACTGGAAGTAATGACTCAGCAAGTTCATTCAGTGATGGACTCATAAGGCAGACTCAGCTTCTAAGATTGTGAGTCATTTGAATGGTACTTCAAAAAGACCTACTTAACAGAATAAGTTGTTTGTGAATTGGACTACACACTAAAAAGAACTGACAATAACAGTCATGTGTTACCAGAACTGGAATACATGGATATTCATTATTTTACCTCTTACTTTAATATTCATTAAAGTGTGTAAACCTGTTAACTTAAAGACCATGCATGTTCAAAATAGTCAGAAACAAAAGCCAGCTGCTATGTGTTGACATTATGCGGGTAAACACAAGCTTCTGATGAAGTAGTGACAACACCTAAAGATATAGCATCAGTGACAAACAGCTAGAACTGATACATGATATCGATTGAGCTTTTGTTCCTTTGAGACCAGGCGGACATTACTAAACTGAAAGCTATAAAGCCCACACTATTGCTTTTATGTGTGCTGTTGCTTGAGCTCTTCCTCCATCAACTGGAGATGGGAGTTAAATTCATCAAGGACACAGAGGGAGGCATTTGTGAAAAGCCTGCTATTTGGAGACAAATAGAGAATATAGGCAAAAAGGTGAACCTCACAATCTAGCCATAGCTAGCAGTAATGCAGAGCCACTTTAAAAAGAGGAGGGCAACCTCTTCTCAAAAGTAGATAGGTGACACAGTTGAGGTCTTGTCTATCGATTCATTCAACAGTTCTAGGAAACCCAAAGTGAATGCAGACAACTGCTCTTCCAAAGCAGCAGAATGAAACCGAGATTTAAGGCTCTGTCTGAAGGGAAGGACAATTAATTCCTGTCAAACTGCCTAAACGGCACGTGAGGCTAAAGAATATTGCTATATATAATAGCAAAATGATTCATAACACAGATATTTACAGTAAGTCTCCAAGTCTCATGTGAATACCTATCAATCTCTTTTCCATACAAGTCAAAATCTGCTTATAAACAGCTTAAAAAGGGATATTTCACTGTTATTTACAACAGGATGCACATATTTTTACATGAAAAAGTGGATCCTGTTGTAAATAATAGTTATTTTTTTCTCTTTTTTTTTTCTTATAAGAGACGTTAAAAACCTCTTTGTGCATCAAAACCACTCTTTTCTGAAAAAAAAAAAAAACCCTTGATTTTCAAAAATCAAAAAATCTGTGACAGCTAAATGTAACAAGCCAGTTTTGACAAGCCAAACATGTCAGTCTTTAAGTTAAATGTAATGTATTTAAGGCATGAAATAAAAGGGATAGTTCATCCAAAAATGAAAATTCTGTCAATATACTCACCCTCGTCATCCCAAACCTGCAAGACCTTTGGTCTTGGGTTTGGGATGACATGAAGGTGAGTAATTAATTACAGAATTTTCATTTTTTTGGGTGACTTTAAAAAAAAAAAAACATTAGTCAACATATGTCCAGGCAAAACTGAATATTCGGTGGAAAACAAAGGTCTTGCCAGGTCTCGATTCACTCAAATTTGATTCAGCTGTGAAAAGTAAGATGATATATTATTGGTAAATATATTCCACTTTAGTTTCTGCAGTTGCATTTGTATCATCTTTTAATTTAGCTCTTTTAAACATTATATTATTATGAGAGCCTCGGCACACTCTGCATCACTTGTTTATGACACACGGCTAATATCCCATTATGAGTGAGAAACATCCGTGAGTAATTTTACTGGAAAAGCACCATTACAATAATGCATTTACAGTTCAGTTTCGAGGAAAGCATTGCAGTAGAGTAATTAGACTGAACCTAGACGATTAAATTAGTTCAATGTGTGTGCCAGCAAAGTATTTTATGACACTTCAGTTACACTCATAGCAGTCGCCCCTGTGTAGTCATTTAGAAAGTTCTGATGTAGTTTATCCTGATTTGAGTGTCTATCCATTCTAGCAAGTGTGCGATTTGGGTCAGTGCCAAATAAGGATGTCAGAGGAGGAGAAATTATTATAGTTTAAAAAGCATGCCAGGTTCTTTGAAATGTACAATTGTATTCATCCGGTTGGTTTTATACACTCATGTACAAGATTTTTCTTCTCTAAATTACAGTCTCAGGACAGTTAAACCAACTAGAAAAAAATGTTCAGAAGAGGGATAGTCAAGGCAAGTAAACTGTATTTTAATGCATTTTTTTCCAGTAACTTAATAGACCTAGAAAAAAGCAAGTTAAATCATTTATCCATTTATATTTAGTGTTATAGCAATACATTCAGTTCTAAACTTCTCTGGTCTATGTGATGAGTATTTCACATTCCAGTGTCTTCATGAGCTGATGCTAAAAAGAAATGTATAATCTGTTTTAAATTTCCACCCACTGCTTCATAAAAATTCCAATTGCATTTTTACTCTCAGACAAAACAACCATGTTATTAATCGGTTGAGCTCCGCTGATGGTTTTTCATTTCTGACATGCTGGTCCATGCTGTGATTAATAATTAATGAAACTATGAACTATGGGAGACATTTGGATGGGGGGATTCTCACTGTTCTCTCTTTTTCTCCAACTTTTTACAAAGCATTTGTGTTTAACCCAGTTGGGTGCCACTGTTCATTTGGAATGAGAATAATCCGAGAGCACTGTTGCTAATTATAAGCCTGTAGACAAAGATTCCACTGTGATTCCATGTCTTAATTAACACATTCCGGTTTATGTTTCATGCTAATAATTATAAATGTCACTTGTGTAAAAACATGAACGATAAAACAGCTTTGTTTTAATCAGGTAATGGATGAAAGATCATTTCAGTCATCTGAGGATGTAAGAAACGCAGCACAGATGAAACATACATATCAGGTTTCAGTAATAAACAGCATGGAAAGATTAGACTATTTAATTTCCGACAATCAGATTAAAAATCTAAACAAAGCACAGACCTGGTGTTGAGATGACAGTGTTATTGCAGGGGTGTTTTATGAATTGACAATGATGGGCCAAAATGCTGTTATGAAACTCTGACATTATGCAATTCCTTTTTGGAAATTCATTCTTTAACACTCAGGTCTAGTTCAATCAAGAATAATTCATCTAAACATGAAAATGCTGTTATCATCTACTCACCCTCGTTTCATTGCAAATCTCTTTCATTCTTTCATACACCCACAGCTGTGTTCAGTGCTTCTTATATTTGACAAATATAATGAATATTAATTAGAGAAATGCATCATAAAGATATATTTTGGTATCAGATTTAGTGAAATATAGTAGACCTGTCATATGAAATATTTTAATGAACTCTACAGTGTTTTGCACTCTTTTTTGGAGCTTTGAAGCTTCAGCCACTATTCATTGTACTGTCATAGAAAACAGTAGCCTAGTCTGAACAAAATAAAACAAAAAATCTCCAACAAAATAAAACAAAAAAAATAAAATTACTATTTGACAAAACAACAGTAAAATATGACATAAAAACACCAGTAAATGATGACAGAAATTCATTTTTGGGTGGGTTACCCTTTTGTCTGAACATATTTATTAATTTCCTGGGAATAAATGAATTTTCTATTATTATTTAATTATTTGAGTTTTGCTAATGAGCAGGATCTGCCTGCCATTTGGTGAAAAATACAATGAAATAAAATAAATCAAAACTCCTCTTATATCACAAAAAATAACATATATACAACAAAAAAAAAACTCTAAAAAAATACACAATCAATAACACCCACAATAAAAAGTTAAAATCCTACAGACTTCTCAAGATCATGCAGTTTATCATCATATATATAGCAAAATAGTTCTCTATATTTTTTATTATAAAAAAAAAAAAAATAATTATCACACATCCCCCTCAAAAAAAATAACAAAATTTGATAAAAAATCATTAATTACTCACAATAATGAAATGATAAAATTAAACTTTCATATATTTTAGATTCATTGCACACCAACTGAAATATTTCAGGTCTTTTATTGTTTTAATACTGATTGATTTTGGCATACAAGCTCATGAAAACCCAAAATTCATATCTCAAAAAATTAGCATATCATGAAAAGGTTCTCTAAACGAGCTATTAACCCTAATCATCTGAATCAACTATTAACTCTAAAACACCTGCAAAAGATTCCTGAGGCTTTTTAAAAACATCCCGCCAGCCTGGTTTCATTACTCAAAACCGCAATCATGGGTAAGACTGCTGACCTGACTGCTGTCCAGAAGGCCATCATTGACACCCTCAAGCGAGAGGGTAAGACACAGAAAAGAAATTTCTGAAACGAATAGACTGTTCCCAGAGTGCTGTATCAGGCACCTCAGTGGGAAGTCTGTGGGAAGGAAAAAGTGTGGCAAAAAACGCTGCACAACGAGAAGAGGTGACCGACCCTGAGGAAGATTGTGGAGAAGGACCGATTCTCCCAGACCTTGGGGGACCTGCGGAAGCAGTGGACTGAGTTCTGGAGTAGAAACATCCAGAGCCACCGTGCACAGGCGTGTGCTTTTTGACCAGAAACAGCGGCAGAAGCGCCTGACCTGGGCTACAGAGAAAGCAGCACTGGGACTGTTGCTCAGTGGTCCAAAGTACTTTTTTCGGATGAAAGCAATTTTGCATGTCATTCGGAATCAAGGTGCCAGAGTCTGGAGGAAGACTGGGGAAAGGGAAAATGCCAAAATGCCTGAAGTCCAGTGTCAAGTACCCACAGTCAGTGGATGGTCTGGGGTGCCATGTCAGCTGCTGGTGTTGGTCCCCTGTGTTTTTATCAAGGGCAGGGTCAATGCAGCTAGCTATCAGGAGATTTTGGAGCACTTCATGCTTCCATCTGCTGAAAAGCTTTATGGAGATGAAGATTTCGTGTTTCAGCACGACCTGGCACCTGCTCACAGTGCCAAACCACTGGTAAATGGTTTACTGACCATGGTATTACTGTGCTCAAGTGGCCTGCCAAACTCTCCTGACCTGAACCCCATAGAGAATCTGTGGGATATTGTGAGAGAAAGTTGAGAGACGCAAACCCACCATGGCACCGCTATCGAAGATCCTGGGCTTATAACACCTCAGCAGTGCCCACAGGCTGATTGCCTCCATGCCACGCCGCATTGAATTTTCTGCAAAAGGATTCCCGACCAAGTATTGAGTGCATAACTGAACATAATTATTTGAAGGTTGACTTTTTTTGTATTAAAAACCATTTTCTTTTATTGGTCGGATGAAATATGCTAATTTTTGAGATAGGAATTTTTGGGTTTTCATGAGCTGTATGCCAAAAGTCATCAGCTATTAAAACATAAAATGACCTGAAATATTTCAGTTGGTGTGCAATGAATCTAAAATATATGAAAGTTTAATTTTTATCATTACATTATGGAAAATAATGAACTTTTATCACAATATGCTAATTTTTTGAGAAGGACCTGTAGTTTCACACAATAGGTTGAACCTGCCATCTGCTTCCACCCTTGCTTCTGCCACATCTACTGTACGATAGGATCTGAATGACAACTTGAAGGTGGGCAGTGACTCTCTAGCACGCTTCTTCATTTTCATAACCAATACATGCATCTGAGCCTTTGAAGCCTGTGCCTATCTGGCTATCACCAACGACGTTTCAGAACACTCAAGAACATAAACCCAACGCCCGACGCTAGAATACAGAAGACTAAGCATAAAAAAACAATAACACTTACCACCATTACTAATACTTAATAATCAATCACTTATAACTATTAACAACGAACAAAGTCATAACATGCATCAGTTAATGACAGCTTGTGGCAATAGTGCTGGAGTCAAAATAATAAATTGCATGTTGAGGAAAAAGAGAGAAACAAGCATTATAAAAAGGATGGTTTCTTGTATTCTCACCCATCTGCCCACTGATTTCACACATTCTAAAGTTCTGCAGATCCTCTTTACCATAAATATTAATTTGCATCCCCTGCTGCAAACACCGGCATTTGCGGTGTTTTGAATGCTGGTATCACCAACACATGTCTTCTCTATAGCTTAAAGGGACAGTTCATCAGAAAATAAGAATTCATAAATGTACTCACCTTCATGCTGTTACTGACTTTATTCTCCTGAACTCAAAATAAGATATTGTGAAGAATGTTTCAGCTGTTTTTGTCCATACAATGAATTCAACAGCAAAAACACCGGCCCTCTGACTTTAAAATAAAGAAAAACAGTAAAGAGAAAAAGCAAACAACAAAAATGTAGGGGGGATGTATGTATATATATATATATATATATATATATACATATATATATATATATATATATCATATATAATATTAATCATCAAGCAAAACAAAACACAAAATACCATTCAAGCCAATACCATACATACAAACAAACAAACAATAAAACAAAAAAAAACAACAAAACAACAAACAACAATTCAACAAAGTAAAGCAAAACACAAAATACCATACATACAAACAAACAAACAATAAATAAATGATTTTTAAAATATTTTTGTGTTTATCAAAGGAAAGCAAAGCAAAACAAAAAAATTAACAAACAAAACAAAACTCTAAATGACATTTTACAACAAAGCAAAGCAAAACACAAAATATAATACACAGCACACCAGAATTTTTCAAAATATCTTCTTTTATCAGAAAAGTCAGTCATACAAATCTGAAACAACATGATTGTGAACTATCTCTTTAACTAATAAGACTATCATGGTTGGTCAACTTTAACCAGACAGGTTTTGCTGGTCCACCAGCAGACCACTCCAAGATCGGCATACACCAACTAATCCTTTCAGCTTTCAATACTGATAAAAATAACACCAGAATAAAAGTTACATATACTTTGTTTATCTTTTCGGAAGGGCAAGCTGACTCAAGATTGAGCCTTGAAATAGGTAAAAAAAAATGTAAAAGGTGAACAATTTGCTCTGCTGCAAGATGAACAAGAGGTCTGGGCTTTTATGGAAAGATGAGGCCAGCAAACAGTTTCAGTTGTTGTTTACTGTATGTTCTCGCGAAGAAAAGGCTACATACTCTTTGGTCTCAGAACAGAGACAAAACTCATTCAACCACCACCCACCACCGCCATCCCCCACAAGTCAATTACTAACTGATCCAATACCTTCCAGAATGCCTTTGTGCACCTTCCTCTAAGGATTATGGAGTGTCTGGCATGTCTTGCATTAATTTGAACACGGCGGAAAAGGGATAAAACCGTAAGGGTGTGATCACACATTGATCTTATGATAGATGTGTGCAAAGCCACACAGCAAAGGAATTGTCAACACCGTCCACTATTGTCGAGACCTCCTCATCTCTCTTGAAGGACAATTGTTTTTAATCTAATCCCATGATGGTTTGCGATCCTGACAGCTCATTACGATATGATACTCATAAGCCATTGTATACTTTGACGTCTTGTCAAAGAACCTTTAAACATCACATCTCTACAACAATATCTGTAAGTATTAGGGATACTTTTTTTCCCTCTCGAGGGGGTGACAGATGACCGGATGCCTGATCGGTGTTGTTTAGTGAATCTAGTCTTACACTCGCCCTGCAGTGATGGCTTCAATTAGCAGCCTTCCATTCCCAAGCCCGTCTTCTCTAGCCGATTCCTGCTTGTATAATTGAGCTTAAGGTTGCCTCTCATTATGTGCTTGTTGAACAGCAATCTAACACTTTGCCATCTGTTTATTTTAGCGTTAATCATATTCATTCTCCAGTGTTATTATTCCAGATGGCTTCCATAATTGTGCAGTTTCTTATGCAGCTGTTTTATGGGCAGTTTAGGAGGCAATCCAAACCCAGCTGATCGAATGCCACAGCAAGCATAATGGGAAAATAACCTTTTTTTTTTCTTTTTTCCTCCAAGCATGGTTTCAACATTTTGGCCAAGTAATTTCGAACTTTAATTGTGTCCTGTGTAAGGGAGTTGCTCAGATTGACAACAAAATGATCCAGAAATAGAGGTTGTCAAAAACTGAAAAATGCTATATAAAGCATGACTACAAAAACATTTATTTTCCGGACAAATAGCATTTTTATTTCCATGTACACTTCTAGTTATAGATCTGTATAAAAGTTACTCTTACAGGCTCAGGAGCCAGACAAAAAGCAAAACTTGCAGAGGTTTCAAATATACAAACAAAATAAGATTTCTTAAAAAAAAAAAAAAAAAGTTCTAGGGTCAGTTCAGTTCAGCTGACATAATTTTCGGCATAATGTTCCAGAGGAACATTTATAACTTGTTCTTAGTTTCAAATGATAAATGATTAATGGTTAAATACAGAGAGAGAGTGTGACAAACAGACAGAGAGAACTAGAGGGGTCAAAACAGTAAACAGAACTATTTTACAACTGAAATAAACATTTTTATGGATGAATTAGGTGTTATTCAGAAATATGAGCTTCAAATTTTGGCCTTTAAACCATCCGAATGCTACCACAATTTAATTTACAGTTACCAATTCTATATTGATTTTTAATCAAATAATAAATTTAAAATTAAAGAAAAATAAAACTCTTCCACTAATCTACAGATAAAGGTGGCCAAGAAAGAAAGAAAGAAAGAGAAAAAAAGCAATGCTATTCTTCCAATATTCTGAGAATCACATTTTCTTGCACCTTCCAGTCTGATAACTTTGTATTGTTGAATCTCCAGCCACCGGAGGTGTCATGACAAATTTTTACAAGTGCGCTGGTCTGCTTTTGACACAGCAATATGAGAACACCCTCATTATGGCCCCGTCGTATATGTGGCAATATCATTTTTTGAGGAGGAAATCTTTGGTGTCACAGGCCACAGCTGTAGTGCACAAATTGTCGCCAGGTGAGTGACACTGAATTCTACTGCTTTTTGATTGGTCCTCTCACACATTTGATGTGGGTCAGGGGAGTCTTCACAGTATATACCTGGTAAAACTGAAGGAGTGATGTGATAAATGCCTAACTACTATCATAAAGGTAAAACAACAACTCCATAATGCCATTTATCTCCTGGGGCTAATATGATGTCTCTCTCAAAGGTATTGCATGTGTTCATCATTTAGATTTATGGAACTTTTCATTCAGTGAGCACCAGCTTTGAATCTGACCCAAAGTCCTTCAGAAGATTTGGCTCATCTTGCATTCTGACAGTCACTGTCCATACAGCAGCAGATCATTAAATGACATATTAATTATAGTGCTGACTGAGTAATTATAGTCTACAAATGCTTTGCTTAAGCAGTTATTTCCCACTGTATCCCACAGTCTACTGCTGACTCAATTGAAATGAATCCATCAAAGTTTTGCAGTCACCTGGATGATTCAGATGCTTTCATGTGGATAGTTTCCTGTCATGACATCTAAATTAAGCCCTTATTGCCTTATGCTAAAAAGGTGCTCAAAATAACAACACAGTGTCATTGAAAAACGTGCATTTTTGGAAAATTTCAAAAAATTTACCTATACATACAATTCACTGCAGTTTCAAGCTGAAATAAACAGTAAAATACCAATGGTTTTAATTCCTTTTCACAAAGTAATACATTTTCACTTTTGCTTCACAGAACCAGTGCCATATTTATAGCTTTTCCACTATAGTAAACTTATTTGGTCAGGGGCGTCGGACTGGGGGTAAAACCAGTACCGATTACCAGGGCCCCAAAGGAAGAGAGGGCCCTTGAAAAGTCTGGAATATATTTTATTTTACCTGGATATTTTCATTGGGGGATCATGGGGGCCCATCAGGACTGCCTATGCATAGGGCCCGGGATCTTGTGCAACGCCCCTGTATTTGGTAGCTCACTTTGGTAGCTTGCAATGTTGAGCGCTTTTACAGTGTGAGTCCTATGAAACATAGTAAGTGAAGAAAGTTGACGACAGTTCCCAGAGCACATCTGCTGTGGATATAGTGCCCTCACACTAAAATGCCCATGAGGCCACCTTGCCAGTGATTACTTTTCAAGAAACCATGGCGTATTACCTGGCCTATGGCCATATACACTTCCAAGGCTTCTAGTGACAATGCAGAGGTGTAGTACGCTCGGGAGAAGACACAGTGAATAATAACCTGCAGTGTGTCACTCATGAGATGCAATAAAGCATAAGGAAGTGTGCTGGATAGAGCTGAATTATGGCATACTCACTATCTCTGGTTGAGGGCACAGGAAATGGAAAGCCACCAATCATGGTCTGCCTAATGGTTCCCAAGAGGTTATTTCTGTCTTTGTTTGGTATTTAGCATAATGGGAAAGACGAGAATTTCATGCGATGTATGTAGCAAATGTACCATTGAAAGTAATGCAGTGTGGGAAACAGTGTGAAATTGGAAAAATGGATCAACTATGGCCGATTCACATTTTCATCTCTCCATGATTCTTCTAAATATCCTTCCTTTATTATATTAGGCAAAAGAAAGCTGCTACCCACTTGTGCATGGCAACTTTAGAGGACCTCGCACATGTTCTTGTGGCACACCATTACGACATGTGAGTTAATATGTCTGCCTGCCTTATTTTCTTTTTCTGTCGTAAAGCATGGTTATTGGTATGGTCCAACGTTCTGCAATTTTCCCTGATTCAGCTATTTTGCTAACTTTTTTCCCTGCATATTTTTCCAATATGCTTTGTGACTTTTCCAGCTAGTGAGGACAAGGGATAAAACTTGCTTACAGGACTACTTTTTAAATCACTTTATTGTGTGCTGCACTGAAAAAATGTCAATACAATTGTTGTCAAAGTAATGTGGTTACAAGCCTTGAACTACTAGGGGGAAAAAAAGAGATACAAATGGAGAAAAAAAAAAAAAAAAAAAAAAAAAAAAAAAAAGAAAAAAAGAGATACAAATGGAGAAAATACAGCAGAAGGAATCAAAGCTCTGGAAGAACCAAACACAACTATGAAACAATTGCTCAGTCCAAGCTTGTTCTGAAAGCTTAACATCTGAGAATGTATAGCTTAAATATTTATTATTACTATTGCTCAATTTTCCATGAAATCAGTTCAACACTTTCTGTTTCAGTTCTTGTAAAAGTGTCTGTATTGTTTTTGCACTATGGGTCTCAAACTCTCAGACGTTTCAGATTAAATTAGTTCAGAAATCTACAATTTACCCATAAACTGTCTAAATGAATCAAGTACAAAAAATGTGCTTGCATCCATTACCTTGCTGGACTGTAAGACTAAAATATCCATCAGGTTCTACATGCATTCACTGTGGTAATCATATGTACTTGTTTAGAAATACAGAAAACATTGGCTAGCATAACTAAAAACAGACAGGTGCAAATGACATTTTTTTTTATATCTTAAATAAATCAGCTTCTGCTTTCATTTCAGGAAGGTGGTGTGTAACTTCAACTATTTTGCTAATTTCCAATTGGTTAACCACATTACCCAGTGTCACAACACTCTCTGGTCTCCTTAATCAGATTTCCACATTAAAAAGATGATACATTATTATAGACTGTCTTAACACTGACTTTCGATTACATATTTAGCAAGTACACTTAAAAAATGCTTTGTTTCTTCTCATATTGAGCTGTTTAAGAATTGACTGTTGGTATGACATCCTCAAACTGCATTGTCAGCTGTCTGTGTAATCAGGTTTTAATCCTTATATGGCTAAAACAGCTCTCAGACAGAATGGAAATGCAATATGGAGCCCATGCTCTCACATAAGGTACTCCAGAAAGCCAAGATATGTTCAGGTTAAGTGGATTTGATAGTGGATTTATGACATGTTTGCTTTCTCTTATTTGGATGGAAGAATGGCATGCTGATGGGTATTGACAAATGGTGAGAAGCCTAGTGGTTTAATGATAAAATATAGATCTTTTTAAAATGAGACTGCGTAGATCACTGGACTTGGTCAATGCACAGACTCGGTCTCAACTAACCAAAAAGCCTTATGTCAGCTGAAAACCCTGCTGCCCTCAACACATATATTCATATGTCACTAGTGAAAGTCTGAGGAAAAGGTAGCCTGTATGCAAAACATACTTTACATTCCGGTGTTCATGCTTGAAGAACGGAAAATTAAACAATCATTATGATAATAAGGACAAATATCAACACATGGGAACATGTCTTTAATATCCTGCAATTCAACATTAAAAACAATCACAAAAGAAAAAATAGCAAAACCCCCAGAGGACCTCAGATGATGCCAACCCTGAAACAACATACAGAACTACCAAATTTTGCTATAAGTTTGATTGCATAATATAATATTTGCCGTAAATAGTGTTCATTGTCTGTTTGATTATGTCTTTAATTGAGTTTTCCATACATTTCTGCCATATGTACATAAACTGACAGTCACCACTAATAATCTACTACTAAATATTGTATAAACTTAATTTTCTGTAAAGTTGCTTCGCAACGATTTGTATAGTAAAAAGTTCTATACAATTAACTTGAATTGAATCAAATTGAATTGAATATAGGTGAGAGGAAAAAAATCTATAAAATCTATATCTATATCTATTTTTATTCCACAATTCTGACCCTCCCCCCCGTTGAATACATTGAATTTACAAAAAAGTCTGAATTAAGAACAATTTACAGTCACTTATATATATATATATATTTATATATATATATATATATATATTATATATAAGATATATATATATATATATATATATATTATATATACTTATTCAATTCCCTGGTGTAAAAAAGTAATAAATAAATAAATAAAAACAATACAAATATAAATAAATAAATAAATAAATAAAGTTACATTGCTTGAACTATCCAACCCCATAAAATAACCTTAACAATAAAACCTGCTTCACAGTATGTAAACAAATGCATGTACAAATATATTTTAGTGACTGTAACAATTATATAACAGGTACAGGATTCACTGCCCACATAAGCTAGGCAGTACAGAAGGTGCAAGTGCTGCACATACAGTGGAGCTGAACACAGATTAAAAAATTGTGAAAATGCAGTATAAACTTATTTATCAAAATTCACCAATTGATTGAGCTACAGGCACAAAAACACTTCTATTCTGTATATCTGACTGAATCAATATAATTTGAGCTTTATATTATATTCTATATTGTGATTTAGACTTCATCCTCATGTTAATACAACATCATGATCAACAAGTTTAATAACAAATTAAATAATAATAATTATAAAATAATAAAATATTAGAAAAAAAGAAAAATGGATGTACATTTAATTATATGTAGCTCTGTTATGCAGCTAAAAACACTGTCAGTGTAACAGCATGTGAAAAGGCCAAATAATTAGCTCCCCACATGGAAACCTGAAAGATTTGGTCTGATCAGCTGAACAAGGAAAAGTTCAGAAAACTTTGTAGTAATCATTACATTGAAAAACCCAAACAATGCCCACAGGCTCACTTATACTCTACTGTATGTAAATTAGAATTTTTGACCAAAACAATATCACGCTTTATTCCTGAACATGTGTCCGCAGAATATGTATTCCATGTTATCCCAAATCAACAGGTTTGTACACAGAGCAAGTTGCACTTGTTCTAGGTTTAATTACATTGCAAATGAAAGCCCATTTTCTACAGTCCTTCAAAAAAACACTGTAAAAAAAAAAAAAAAAAAAAGAGTGACATTCTGGATTCAAAACAGCATTTTTTAAATTTTATTTTATTCATTTATTTATTTTTGCCCAAGGTTACAAGTTTGAGTGAACAACCTTACCTCAAGGTGAAGTGGGATCTCAAAATGCAACATATGCTCAGCATTTACACAACATATGCTCAGCCCAATGAGTTTTTCATATTTCTATTATTTCATCAATATGGCATAAAATATTAGGGGCAGAGGTAAGGGAGAATAGAGTCGTGGAGGGAAGTCATAACAATCTAAGACCTAGATTGTAGTTTAAGTCCTCAGAATCCAATGCATCAACTGACCTAAAAAAGCAATAACTATCAACATACAGAGCAGCAGCGGAATCAGACGAGGTAGTAGAGTTCTGCTATCCAGAGACAAACCCTTGAAAGCTATTTTACTTCACTATGCAACTTATTTCTGAGTCAAATGCATGTTTGATGAGAAAATGGAGCCAGGAACATGTATTTAAAAAACCAAGTAGTCTCAATTCTAATTTTAAATCAGCAGTTTTAAGATCTACAAACGTGAAATGACAAGTCTAGACATGATGAATAACAAAAAGAACAAGAAAAAGAAGAATTAGAGTCTGTGGAATGAGTGCAAATAGGCTTATTAACACCGGGTCAGTTTCACACACAAACACAAAGACTAATTAAGTGGCAGCTGTGCTCCTCCAAAGACTTTCCTGACCTCATTAGTACAAGCATATGGACTCAACCTGCATAGCTAACAGACAATGAATTAGCAAGAATGGATAAGAACAAATAACATCCCTAAAAAAAGAATAATACCATTTGTTATTTAATATATTTAATGGCTATTAGTGAAGTATGATATTTACCATATAGCCTACTGCAGTGGTTCTCAACTACATTCCTTGGGACCCACCGCCTTGAACATTTTTTATGTCTCCCTTATTTAACACACCTGATTCAGATCATCAGCTCTTAGAAAAGATGAGCAATCAACTGAAACTCAGTGTATCAGATTCGAAACATACTGAAATTGCAGAGCAGTGGGTCCCCAGGGACTGGAGTTGAGAAAGAACTGGCCACTGTACATTTCGGCAAAAGCACTTCTGTGTGCTGTGAAACAGATTCAGAAATGCTTCTATTACAATCTGCAGTTTGTCAGTGGTTGAGGTCCCAACTTACTTCAGCCATTCAGTTGAAAACTGGTAACCAGGAAGCACTTACAGTATGGCCTTGACACACCAGCGAATGATTCAATTACTTGTAGTTTTGCAAAAAAGAAGGACAGTTTTACAGTCTCATCAGGAGCTCACTAGATTGCTGCCTGAACAGAGTTAGAAGTTAATTTTTTTAAAGCTTATAGGGTTGACAGCCTAAATCTGGTGAGGAAAAGTGGGAAAAATGATTTGTCAGTCACCATTAAAAGAGGTTCAAGTTTTACTTGGGCACTAATGGAGGCAGCTTCTGTGGAGCAGTCCGATGGGGAGACCAAGCTTTCAGCTCTTTGCAGTGGTTCAGGAGATATCTGGAAGAGCAGGTTTGTTAAGCCGTACACAGACTGTTATTGTTATGCACATGCACTGTATGAATTTAAGTGTGCAAGTGTATGGATGCAAGTCAAAACTTAAAATGTATTGGTTTAATTAATCCTTTAAAGTTGCAAAAACATTTTTTTTATGAGTTCTGTTCATTTTATTAACTTAATATTGTGTGTAATTTAAATGCATTCATTAGAATTTTTTTAATGAAACTGCACAGTGGATTTTTAGTTCCCAGCATGCTTAGCAAAGGACTAGCTAAGAAGCATAAATGTAGAAATTAAGTGTTATTTTTATTATGTATGTGTTAGTTTATTAGCATGTGTTTTTTTTATTTGAAAGAATTTAACAATAAACAAATATAACAATCATGCTAATATGAGAAATTTATGTAGCTGCTGCTGCGGCAAAGAAGTAATAAATGTAATCAGCATTTTAATTATATTTCTGTCATGACGACTCTCAGACAAATTTGGTCTTGAGTGAATAGATCTGCTAAGCTGCTGCTGCGGCAAAGAAGTACCGAGACTTGTTACTTCCAGTACACCTACAGTACAACATGCTGCTGTGAGCATGTAAGAAAAACTGCCGCTGCACATATAGCATAAATGAAATAACCCCATATAGCATACATGAATCATCTCATAGCAGATATATACAGGTGGAGCTGGGGAAGGTGGAGGGTTTCTGAAGCAAGCTGCAACTGCTACAGCAAACACTTGTCATATTTGAATGTTGAGCAGCGAGCTCATTGGCCACCGATACAGGAGAGAACTAATCAGCTGTGCCGTGTAATAATGATGTCAGATTAAGTATAAATACACACACACACACACACACACACACACACATACACACATACAAAAAAAATAATATATATATATATATGTATATATATATAAACAACACCCTTGTTTTAAAATGTAAAAAAAAAAAAAAAAAAAAAAAATAGAGAAATAACCAAATAAGTAATAAATATTATTTTCATCACACAATGTTCAAAATAAATCTTAAAGTAAAAATAGTATTATAAAATGTTCAAATCAATCTTAAACTAAATAAATACTAAATTAATTTTTATTAATATTACTATTCATGTACAATGTACATAATCCTAAAATTCCATGTTGAAATTACATTTTGTTCTTCAAGAATTTTGGATCTCACAGTATTAAATTAAATACAGTATTCACAGTGTACATGAAGGCTCTCCGGGAAGGTATTCCCGTGTTTTTGCGGACTCTTTGAATTTGGTGATTGTACATTCAGCAAATAGAAGACAGGGTTCTGTTGAGAGAGGAGAGGATAATATTTAATTTACGGTCGGCTCAAACAGTATTAACAGCCAAAACAGTGCTGACTGGCATGGAATATGAAAGCTAATCATTTCTCAGTAGTTTGATTCGTGAAACCATTCATCTAATAAATACAAGTAGCACTGTCTGGCAGAGAGAGAGAGAGATCTACAGCGAGACACAGGAAGACAGACAGAGAGAAAGACGGGAGTGGAGAAAGCACTAAAGGGATTATTTCCTTTTGCTACTGAGAGAGCATTTATTTCCTCTGACCAAACTCTGTGCCATTCATCAGCACAGGGAAAGAGCCCAAGACACAGATACCGTGTTTTGTGCTAACCAATAATATCTAAAGAGTTTGTAAACATGGTGATTATAAAATGAATACATGGGTGGTTTTTACTCTATTTTTGAGCACATAAATGCAGCCTTGGTAAGCATGATATTTAATTAAAAACATTTTCAAATTGCAATGTTTCCAAATTTTTGACAAGTACAATATACATCTAAAATGTTATTTGTCACATCCCAGGACTGTTAGAAATGATACAGTGAAGGCAAAAAGTGATTAGAAAGTGAGAAATGTACAGGAAACAGTAGTTACACATTCATTTAAACCTCCTTCATAAAACGCTGATGTACACACAAATAAACCACGTTGCCTTAATAAAAAAAGTTAATGACTTAATTAATTCTAAATGTATATCCACTTGAGTGAAGACACTAAGGCACACACAAGTTCCTGTTGTGGTAGTCTGATCCATTTGTGTTGTAATGGGAATGTATTCTTTCATAATCACCTGCGCTGGCTCCGATTTCCTCCTAATGGGAGACAAAGTGCTCTGGTACAGAATCAATGTGCTTGTCATTCACAAGTATGTCTGAATCTGGCGAAAGGTCATCGAGACTAGAATGTCGATTGCACATAAAATGCTTACAGGTCTGGAGAGAGAGACTGGCAATCTCAAATCCACCCACAGACTTTCAATTTTGTGTCTTTCACCTCAGAACAAAAGGATGCTTCCCTACATACCAAGTCAAGGATCATTATTTTGCCTTATAGGTGGAAACCATTTACATAATTGTGTTCATCTTTCTGATGTCGTTTGACCATACATAAGCATAATAATACATCAAGAGCAGCAGTCGAGTAGTGTGATTTGTTAAAGTGTTGCTGTCAGTTGAAAAAGTGTGATGCACATGAAGTGGCCCCACAAAGTATTTAGATACTGAAGTCAGGCTCTGGCAATAGGTACAGTAACGGCAGTCTTGGTGATATATTGGTCAACCACTAATAGACATAGAGGTGAAAATATATATTTATGGAAATGAAGTATTTTGGTTGTCAAATGTTAATTGAATGTACAGTGTCCATCTCCAACCCTCTAACTTTGGTGTTGTGTGTGGTTTTATTTCTTTATTTGAAACAAAATAATTTTTAATATATATATAATTTTGTAATGTAAGCCTTAACATTACATTACAATTTCCAAATAAACAGAAAAATAAATAAAAGGACTATTTAAGGCTTAAAACTTGCTAGAGAGTATTTGCATAGCACAACATTGGGAGTCTGCACTGTCATGTTATTTCCAGGAAACAAATAATACAACAATTCAAAATTGAGGAACAAAGTTTAGCCGGGAGACATGGATTACATCCTAATGCCAGAATTTTCATGCTCTTTCAGCGCTGCAGCATTAAATCAGTCTCAGCTGTGTTTTAGAGGCATATTAAGACCAAATACACTCATTATTTAGTTGTGGGACAAAAACATTAATACCATTATAGCTAAAATCATGAGAAATTAGATCCAGAAATCAGTGAGTAATTGACAAAAATGGCTGAACACTGACTGATTGCTAAAAAGGGAGTTTAAATATAATTTAATATATTCAATTTAAATATTTTCAAAGTTTTGCTATTTCAACTTTATACTAAGACTTTTAAGAAATTAAGAGTCTATTGTAACTAGTGCAGATGAAGCAGAGGATCCAAATGCAGTTAAAAAAGTATCTACTTAACAAAAACACAAATTAATCCAGACTTGGCAATGGCAATACGAAACAGGGAGCATGAAACAAAACCCAAAACAGACATCACATCTATATTGTGAGTTTAGCTTATTGATAATCACTGAAGGTTTCAGACATTTCAGTGTGCTTTATAACATGATACTTCTGATCTCTATTAATGATTAAAGAAAGAGAGAGAGAGAGAGAGAGAGAGAAAAAAAACCTTATGACTTATGAAGTCAGATGCTGTCATTTTATATATACAGAATTTATTAGCTTATTCTAACTGCTGTGTTTGTATCCTCAGGTACTTTTGAATTTCTGTCAGGAGATACTGAGAGAGAACTCTGCTACACAGGAGAACTGAATTTACTGAAGCTGGGCCGCAGGCTGTAAATCAGCTCTAAAATGGGTGTGATGGGAAAAATATGGGCTGGCATATGTGCGTGCACATCCTAATTTAATCATGAAAATTCACTTTGTCTGGGCACTCACACCACCTCAAATAATGTTAAGTCGAGGCTCTGAAGTTAGATGAGTGGCTCATCTGGAACTTGACTTCAATACTTACTATAGCAGTTTAGATGAAACTGGAGGTCATATCATGGGGTCCTGGCTCACCACAATATAAGACAATACAGTCATGGACAAAAGTTTTGGCAGTGACATAAATTTTGTGTTTTGCAAAGTTTGCTGCTTAAGCTGTTGTGATGTTCATTCACATTGTTTCTAGCACATGTGAAAGTGTGAATAAGTACTAGTCAAAATCACTATCATACTAATTAGATTATAAGAGCAGACTCATTGCTATAAAAGGAGGTAAGAAGCGCTTCCAATCACTGTGTTCTTGTTAGTAATGCTTTTCTCCAAAGAAACACTTTCAGCGATCATCGCTTTGCATCGAAATGGCCTCACATGCAAGGAAATGGCTGCAAAGAATACTGCACCTGAAAGAACCATTTACCGAATCGTCAAGAACTTCAAGTAGAGAGGTTCGACTGCAGTGAAGAAGTCTTCAGGACGTCCCAGAGTGTCCAGTAAGCGCCAGGACCATCTCCTCCTGAGGAGTCAGCTACGGAATCATGTCACCAGCGGTGCACAGCTTGTTCAGGAATGATTGGTGTGAGAGGATCTGCACACACAGTGAGGCCAAGACTTTTGGACAACGGCCTGGTGTCAAGAAGGGCAGCAAAGAAGCCACATCTCTCCAAGCAAAATGTCAATGACACACTGAAATTCTGCAGGAAGTACAAGGATTGGACAGCAGAAGACTGGTGCAAAGTTATTTTCTCAGATGAAGCTCCCTTCAGACTGTTAGGGACATCTGGAAAATTGATTGTTTGGAGAAGACAAGGTGAACTCTACCATGAGTCCTGTGTTGTGCCAACAGTGAAGCATCCTGAGATCATCCATGTGTGGGGAGTGGGCTCTCTTATAATTCTGCCCAAAAACACTGCCAGGAATAAAGAATGGTATCAAAATGTCCTGCAAGAGTGACTTCTTGCAACGATCTATGAACAATTGGTAGAAGCTAATATCCAGAATGCCAGAGTGAATTGCAGAGTTTATGAATAACAAGGGTCAACACTGTAAATACTGACTCTTTATATATATATATATTTTTGCCAATAAAAGCCTTATGCTTATCATTGTTTTTCAGTATATTATTCATATATATATATATAACATATATATTTGAAAATAAAAGCCTATCAAACCTTATGATATGCTTATCATTGTTTTTCAGTATACCATAGCAAAACTACAAACTTTGAAGCAGCAACAACTTTGCAAAATTATGTCACTGTCAAAACTTTTGGCTATGACTGTACTATTTATTTTTCTTTAGCGAGGCACCCTATATGGAAATACATTTTTGAATCAGTCAGTCAGTTAAACAATTAATTAAAACACACACAGAGACACAGAAAATGTGAAAAACATATAGAGAATATGTGTGCATTGATTTCACAAACGCACAAACACAAAGAGAGTGTTAGTGAGTTAGAGAAGTCAGTGAGTGTGAAGTAAGTAAGTTCATTCAGTCAGTGTCAGACAGACACAGTCAGTAAGTGTAATTTTTAATTAGTCAATCAATCAATTTGTGTGTGTGTGTGTGTGAGTGAGTCAGTCAGTCAGTGAATGTGTGAGTTAGTCAGTCAGTGAGTGTGTGAGTGAGTGAGTGAGTGAGTGAGTAGGATGGCCCTATCATACACCCGGAGCAATGCGATGCAAGGCGCAGCGCAAGTGTGTTTGCTAGTTTGTGTCCGGCGTCGTTCACATTTTCCCATCCAGCGCCACGTCGTTTAATTAACAAATGCATTTGCACCCATTTGTGCACCCATGGGCGTGCTGGTCTAAAAAAGAGGTGTGTTCAGGCACATTGCTATTTTAAGGAGCTGAAAATAGACTTCGCCATAGACCAACTCAAACCTGGTCTAAAGTCTAAAGTCAATGGCGCAATATTTTTTTTTGGTAATTTAAAGAGCGCGTTGGCAGAAAATCCGCCTCTGGGCGAGTCCACAGTGCGCGTTGACTTTGCTTATTACACACAGGGATGCACCACACAAACATGCCAAATATTAAAAACAAAAGGATTACAGTGTAAAAGAATATTATTGTGTAGGCTACATAAATATAAAAATGTAATGATGGATACTCATTGCGTGTATTAGAATTAGGCTACCTATTTGCAATTCAGCCTATTACTACTTATAATGATGAATGAAATTGGCGAATTAATACAACAATTCCACCACAAAAAACAAGTATATAAAAAGACGACCCATCGCGAGCATCTTTGGATTACTCCTTCTCCCCCAGAAGATCATCTCCCACCACTCAACAACTCCCATCAGAAAACAGATCTGTCTTCTTCGCTTGAGAAGCGTTCAGCTTTTCCGCCAACAAATTCCGCCATGTAAGTAGCGATCCGTCCTGGCGCGAGCGCATCTCGCTCTTAAAGGGAATGGGAGATGACACTCTGATTGGTGCATTGAACGTTATGCCCATTACTCATTAAGAGAATAGGGACAACCCATTCCAAACATGCGCCCCGGCGCACGGACCATTTTTCCGTCGTTAAAATAGCAAAAGTGGATTTGGACACGCCCTGAGTGCACCTGCGCCGTCCGCTTTACACTTTTACACTTAGATCGTTAAAATAGGGCCCAGAGTGTGTGAGTGAGTCAGTCAGTCAGTGAGTGTGTGTCAAATCAAACGAGTAATCAAAGTCAGTCAGTCAGTGAATGAGTGATTCGTGTGTATTAATTAGAGAGTCATAGAGAGAGTGTGTGTGTGTGTGAGTGAGTGAGTCAGTCAGTGAGTGTGTTAGTGAGTCAGTCAGTGAGTCAGTGTTGATTTTAACATCAAAGTTTTTGGTGTTATTTTAGTATTATTGAGATCCAGTTGTTGTTTTATACATAAATACACACACACACACACACACACACACACACACACACACACACACACACATATATATATATATATATATATATATAATTTATTTTTTCTGTATTCAGTTTTTAATTTGAACATTAGCTAAAACTTTAGTAATTTTGTTGTTGTGTTCTTGTCATTATATATATATATATATATATATATATATATATATATATATATATATATATATATATTTAATTCATTTTCATTTCAGTTTTAGTTTTAGGTAATGAGTACACTATGTTAATCAATAATGAGAAATGTTGTTGAAATAAAGGTTTTAATGCAAATGGTCTGTAGAAGTTGTCATTTGATTAGACTGAACAAGTGATTTTTGCAATAACATTTTAGACAAATTCACTCTAACCTATAGTATATTCTCTGTGTTTAAATTTAATAACTGTGCAAACTTTTTTTTTCGAAGTTGCATTTAAGGCCACAAATGTATTATTAAGAAACCTCTTTACTCTCTGGATGATATCATAAAGAATATGACATGCTAAGGAAACGCCTCAATACATGCCGTGGTTTAAAACCATGTGTGGTACATTAAGGGGTAATCAACCTGATTTCCATTAATTTCAGGATAATTAAGCTGGAAACCAGCAAATCAACAGCGCTGCTTAATTATCCAAGTCAGAATTAACAAGATATTTTATAAATAGCACAGATACAGGTCGCAGCCAGAGCACTGAGGAAATTGTAGTACAAGCTGACAAACAGAGCAATTACACTGGTGAGAGCTGCAAGCCTTTTGCAGTTGGTGCCTGTGTTTTCACATCTCTCTGAGCACAGGAGACGTTTTCTCACAGACTCGTCTCACCCGCCCACAGTCCAACATCTTATTGGACCATGAAATTAATACACAGCTATAAATTATTCACTATTGTGAGGCCTTTTATCTGACTGTATCGGTTAGAAAATCGTGGAGTGCAGGCGTGTTGACAATGCAGATCTGGACGGGAGCACGGCCTCTCGTTTGTTACACTTTGAACATTAAATTTAACAAGCTGCACTGCATCTAACACAAACTTTATCATAAAACAGGCTCTGTGACCCAAGACCATTAAATGGCTCAACTTGGCAATGTGTCCCCGGGGTTATTCTATTACAGCCTCCTGCGAAGAGAATAGACCTCAGTAATTTATAATACCTGAAGGCTCGTGTATTTTATCTCTCAATTCATGAGCTGGCAGCAAAATTCGCAGGCATCATCTCATATCTGTGTTGACGCTAAATATGTGAATGGTCTCTATACTAGCTTGGGAAGAAAGGGATGGAAGTGTCAGCAGAATAATGGGCTAGACTATTATGTTCTTGTTCTTTCTGAGCAGCTGATGCAGTTTTATGATTGTGTTGGAATGAAACTGCTCTAGAACTTGTGGGAAACTCAGGGTATTCTGCTGAAGTGAGTTACTCCACATTAAAAAGAGGCTTTGAGAATAGTCTACATATTCAAATCCGGCTTGCATCATTTCCTAATGCTCTCCATCACTTTCTGTCATGTCTCCACTTTCTTATGTAGCAAAAAGTACAAAGTAGGGCAGAGGCAATTTCTTATGTATGTATTTATTTATTTTCTCACAAATGGATCCTTTGCAGTGAATGGTTGCCATCACAATGAGAGTCCAAACAGCTGATAATTCATAATAATTCAAAAGTAATCCACATGACTCCAGTCCATCAATTAAAATCTTGTGATGCCAAAAGCTGCATGTTTTTAAGAAACACGTCATTAAGACATTTTTACCTTCAAACCATTGCTTCTGACTAAAATACAAATCCTGTATCCATAATATTGCTTTCTCCAGTGAAAAGGTCATCTTGTCTGAATCAGGAGAGAAATATACATAGCACCGTTTACAAGTAAAAACAGTTAAATATGTCAGTGGATTTTGATATAAGAGGACAACAGGAGATGGAATTTTTCACTAGAGGAAGCATTGTATTTTGACCAAAAGAGATGGTTTACATAAATAAAACTTCTTAATGATGCATTTGTTTTAGTGCTGTCAAATGATTAATCACGATTAATTGCATCCAAAATAAAAGTTTTTGTTTACATAATATATGTGTGTGAACTGTGTATATTTAATATGTATATATAAATACAGAGAAATGCATGTATACATTTCAGAAAAAAAATATATATTTATATATATATTAAACATATTTATATGTAATAAAAATTCTATGAATATAAATATAGACATGTAAATGCATGTAAATATTTTCAAAATATATACTGTATGTGTATGTAATATGTAATTTATTGTATGTAAATTTCTTTAAATCTGTTCCAATGAAGAAATAATCTCATCTATTTCTTGGCCGGAGAATGAATACACTTTCAACAAATTTTCATTTCTGGGTGAACTATTCCTTTAATACTTTATAACTATTCAATAAGAAAAATATTATTACTTTCATGTGTTATAACTGCCCCCAACTACTTTGTATATTACAATCAACACCTTAACACTCTTACTTCTTCAACAACATGGTCTTTCTCAAAGTTAACAATAGAACAAATAAATTTGAATTGCTTTGTACACTTGTAATTAAAAACATTAAAACATTTTTTTCACTAATTGGAAACTTATCGAACAAACCACTTGCACTACACCCATTAATCCACTAATTGCTGAAACTGCTGTTCACAATTTACACCTACAGAAGAATACTAAAGTTGATCCCCCCCCCCACTTTTTTTTTTTTTTTCAAAAGTCTTTTTGAGAAGGATTATTAGACTGGAACCATGTAGCTCATGTGTTATTCATCATTTGGGGACCTTAAAAAAAAAAAAAAAAAAAAAAAATCAAACGAAGAGACAAGAGGCGTAAACAAAAGGGAAAAAATGGATGGAGGAAAATGCTAATCACTTTCTGATCTTCCATTATGCCATAAAAAGGCTCAGTATTACAGCAGAAATGAACAATTTAATCACCACTTGACTGCTGACTTGACAAACCTGATGGCTTCATAAATGAACAATTCAGCATCTTTTATATGCCTGAAAAAATTGGAAGTTTATCACCATGATATGGAAAGATGTTTCAGTTGTAAGCCTAACAGAAGCTCCTGATCTTTTATTAGACAAAATGCACATGAAAAAAATAAAAATAAAATAAATAATGTAACACATCAGTTTGGTTAATGGAAGTCTAGGATACACTGCAAACCCAAAGAAGCTGACTTTACTCAAAACATGAATCAAGCTGTGTTTTCTTAAAACCTTACCAGTAAGTCAACCTAATGTGGTCTTCTCAAAGAGTCAATTCAATCATTTAGGGGAAGCCACAAATGCAAACAGACCACACTTTATGATTTTAGTTGAATGACACAAATCAAGTAAAATATAGCGATCACGACTATGTTGTCATCATTTGACTGAGCGAGTCAAATGCGAGTCACACAAGAGAGTGATTCACAAACAAAATAGTGCATTAAAGCTCATTGGTGTGGAGTGAAATGGCTTTTTCAAACAAGGTCCAACTCACTCACTGGAGCACTAATCAACTAATTGCCCTGTAACAGTGACTGCACACAATACACAAACAAAAATAACATGAGCAATACTGAAAGAGAGCTAAAAACTCTATTTATTTGTAATATGTTTTTACAGGACCTAATATTTTTTATTTTATTTTATATTTATAATCGGCAAATGCTAAATGTGAATAAAAATCAGCACTGGCGAGTATGTATACATATATATGTTTTATAAAACAGTATTAATCGCAATTTGAACGCAAAGAGAAAAAAAAAAACATCCATAGATATTAATATTGTAATTGTATTACATTATAAAATAATAATAATAATAACAATCACAATAATAATGAAATGCTTTACAGCTGAGTGGTATTATAGTGATATTTCTCTGATTTGTTTAGTTTTTTATTATTTGATTAAACAAACAAACACATTTTTGTGTTTTCCCTATTTGTTCTGCCTTTTTATTGAAAAATTCCAATGATTTTATCATGCATACATTCACATTTAAATTATTAAAGTGCAAGGCCTTACGGGTATTTCCTCTACCTAAAATGCTCAGAAGACACAACAATATGAAGATCATTGCTCCATTGCTTTAATCAAGTCTTACCCTAATTAAGAATTTATCTTTCAGTTTTAGATTACTTAAAATATATGAGTTCCAGTTTCTTTTAGGCAGCATTTATTAGCAATATCCTACATGCTGGTTAGCATGACATTTCAAATGCAACTTAATTGTTTTTTATTAATGAAACCATTAGGGTTTACGGTGTGGAGTAGTCTACATGTTTTACTTTTGTTTACTGCTGGCAGGTTAGCTCTCTCCATGCGAACTGAATCTCATTTAAAATGTTCAGTCTGTTCTGATGTGCTCATTATGATTGTGTATCTAGGGATCTTCACTCCTAAATATCTCTCCCTCTGTGCTTCAGCTCACATTTCATTTAATCATTGATGTTTCGGCTGTGAGTTCATGGAGTAGTACACTTTCTACTGACGTCCTATTTCTCTGTACTCTTTGCTTTTGATTCTCCCTGGTTACCAGACGACTCAGAGGAGCGTTTGCTGAGAGAGAGAGAGAGAGAGAGAGAGAGAGAAAGATAGCTGGAGTTTCGTTTCAGAGCCACCCAGTTCTCTTCAGAGCATGGGGTAATTGCCCAACACGTAACTCCGGTGATGAGAAGATACTGCAGATGCACTAAAAATAGCTGACAGGACCTTCAAAGCACAAAGCCACAAAACCAGCTGAGTGAAGGGGTTTCGATGATTTCCATCACAGCCGGTATGATAATTATCACCGTGTCATTACAGAAAGGTACGATAAGCCATTTTGTTTGCACAGAAAGTGATGAATCTCACACTGCCATCCATAATATAAGCATGGACTCTTGGGAAAGTGGGGTCTTAATTACCTCTTTCAGGATGTATTCAAATGTTTTTTAGTATGTTAGAAAGATTAACATTACACACAATGTGACAAAAAGACAGAGATGTTTGTATACAACTGAAATGTATGTGGCAATCAACCACCTAATGAAGAACCAATAGAAGAACATACAATAGATAGAGATGTTCAGACAATATTAATGCTATCCTATTTATATGGTATGCAAAATTGCCATACAACATGATCCCAGCTTAAAAAGAAAGTAGTGGATTTCAGTTTTTTTAAGGAATGCATTATAAATATAATCTATGTGCAATGTAAGCAGTGTTAGATAACAGCTTCTGCCAAAAATGCATAAATGTAACAATACTATATGTTTTAAAATCATTATGAAATGCTATCGGAAACACTATATTATTCTGTCATGTCATATTATGTATATTGCACAGTACAGACATAAAAGTGATATCACACATTCTGTCTGTCTTTTACCCAAGATCTCACTGATTAAAAGTTTCTTAATATGTATTTTACCATGCAAATTTTGCGGTCTATAAGATTATTTTATCTTTTGCAAGAAGTCTCTCTTGCTCACCAAAGCTCATAAAAACTGTTTTACTGTGAAATATTATTACAATTTAAATTAACTGTTTTCCGTTTGAATGTATTTTCAGCATCATTACTCCAGTCTTCAGTGTCACATGATCCTTCAGAAATCATTCTAATATGCTGATTTGCTGCTCAAGAAACATTAATATTTTTGGGAAAGTTTTTTTTCTTTTTCTTTGATCAACAGAGAGCCTTTATTTGAAATAAAAATAGTTTATAACAACGTACAAGTATTTTACTGTCACTTTTGTTTAATTTAATGCATCCTTGCTGAATTAAAAAAACAACAACAAAAAAATCTTACTGATTTTGAAATAAACGTTTGAATGGTAGTGTATATAAAGCAACCTAAATTTATGTAAAACTTGCTTATAATGTTCAATATTTCACAGAACACATCTTGAACTAAAGGTGAAGTGCGCATTTTCTGCATGACTGACCGAGGAGAAATGCAGAAATAATGAGTGTTTTCCATAAACTGAATGGTGTTCATATGTTTTTCATGGAAAACAAGATGGAAAAAAAATAAAAAAAATAAATACTGTTTATAAAAATACAGAAAATGATTTTTTGAAGTGCATATTGAAAAATTTAATGAATCAAACAGAAAAGAGAGAAACATTCACAGCGTACACCTGGGTTTAGCTGAAGGACAAGGGCTAACATGACACTCAAGTTGAGTCCTTCAGGTCCTCAATCCATCAGTAAACAGGAACACGAGGAGCCTCTACAGTGTAGTGTGTGCAAATTGCTCTTCCTCTCAGCTGGTGATGCCGCAAGATGTAATGAGAGGGTTTTTCTCAGTTCTGCGTTGCAATCAAGGTCATAGGCAGACAAAACTGCCAATCAGCAGATACAACAGATGCTGACACTGAAAATAAAAGATATAGTAGTGTATAGATAGACACTGTATAGATACAGTAGCGGCAAAAACTACTGGAGGGAAAAATGTAAATTTGTCAAGGTGGAAGAGAACAGCAATATGTCCTTGACATGTTCTTGGAGAAGACCAGACGGCTGCCATTTGATCTGATGTGATTCGCAGTACAATCACTGATGTTCATGACAACTATTCTTTGAAACATGGTGACATCTTGCTGCATTGGATTTCATTTCTTCTTTTTTTATTGTTTAATTTCATTTTTAGCATGAGTCATGACAGGCTTTGAAGAATGGAAAATGCTGGCTTTGCTTTAGAACTCAGATCAGGTGGAAACCCAACAATATACCAAATCTGGAATAAATAATTAATAGTTTCTGGGTTACATTATTTATTTATTTATTTATTTTTTAAATACAGCATTCCATGCAACCTGTCCATGCTGGCATTTAGCTACTTTAGTTCGTTTATGCTAAATGACAGATGAAGGCTACAAATAATCGAATCACTTTTATTAACTATCCGAACTATGCATGATTATTTTATTATTATTGTTTAGCCACATATACTGTAGCCAGTTGGGAAATACTGGTCTAATGTATCTGTATGCTGAAACTTTATGTAGGATTTTACCATTTACTGGCAATTTCTTAGGGGGAAATGAATTACTTCTGTATATGTAGATGTATATTTCATGCAAATGATAATGGCATGAGAGCATCTTCTTAGTCTGGAAACCCTGAGGACATATATAGACATTTCATTAAAACCTCCAAAACGGTAATTCAGGTAAGCCATGAATATTCTTCCTCACAGGCAATCCATAATTTTTCTAAATGGGACAAACTTTTAATTAATATGGATGACACAGCTACATAATGCTTCAGAGTGATATAGAAAAGGAACCCAGCATAAGATGTGCCCACCACGAACTCTAGAGCTCCAAAATAAAAAAATGGGTATTTTTGCTGTATTGCATTTATTTGTGTTATTACTTGCAAGTTGTTTTTACATTATTTGAATTTTATACTAGTTAGTCTTGTAGTTTTTGATGTAGTATTGAAATGAGTAAAACAAAACAAAACAAACAAACAAAAAAAACTTTGCTGAGCCATAACATTTGTTCAATTATTGCCAAAGCAAATGCAGTTGTTTTGCCATTTACTGAACTGTAATGTTTAATTATTTGTAATAATTACTTCATTATGAATTCATAATATATACACAATTTAAAGATTACTTAATGAAATTTATCATACAATTAAAATGCATAAAATGTTAAAAACAGATTGAAATATTCCATCCAACAGTCCATATCCCCATTCATTTTCATTACATGGGAAATTGAGTTTCCAGCACATTCATCAACATTTCTTCCTTTTGTGTTTGATGGAAGACAAAAGACATTCAGGTTTGGGACAAAATTATTTTAGGCAAATTATTCCTTAAACCTATTAGGTGTTAAAACCAACACTATCCACTTCATCAAATTATATATTTCATGACATGCTAATCACATCTGAATCTGAACTCATTCCAGTAATGTCAAATCAAAATGTTTGCTTCTGATACATGTTGATCAAAGCTTGGCACACACTGATCAGAAAACAACCCTTTGTCCAGTATTGGGCACAATCAAAGTCTGTTGCTGTTTCATGTCAAATCAAGCCCAATTGTTTGGGCCTGTAGCCAGTTAATCACAGGCCCTGCAGCTTTTGACGGCAGAGCCAGAACACAAGTCAGCGCTAATTCAAGACCAGGAACAGACTGGCAAAGGTTTCTGCTCTTCAGATTGATGAGGATAGTCTAATTGCTTTCTTTCGTCGCTTTGGCACAAACTTACATCAGATCTGGTTTTGTGAATTTAAATCATCTAGAAACTGACTGACATAGTTGGTGTGACAAAATTAATATACTGTACATAAAAAAAATAAAAAAAAAAATTAAATGCTGTTGGTCCAGCCTCATTCATCACCATGTGGAACTGTTCAAATAAATTGTCATCTTTGATAATCTGAATTGGTGAGATACGTGACTGTTCAATCCAAACGTGAGTTTGTGAACCTCACTGAAGCGTGAATCAGGCAGAATATTTCAAGGAGCCCTTATTTGTGGCTACAGTGATTTGGGACTTGTCACATGTACTAACAGTAACAGTCTGCAGCAGACATAAGCATATCACCAAATGATGTAATTAAAAAAACAGCCCCTGGGGAGAACTGTCATTGAAAACACACACACACACACACACACACACACACACACACACACACACACACACACACACACACACACACACACACACACACACACACACACACACACTTACACACACACACACTTACACACACACACACACACACACACACACACACACACACACACACACACACACACCACACACACACACACACACACCACACACACACACACACACACACACCACACACACACACACACACACACACACACACACACACACACACACACACACTCACTCACTCCCCTTCAGCACAAGATAAAGAGAGAGAAGCAGGAAGAGAGAAAATATGGCGGGAGTTAACAAACTCTGTTGGGCTGAGATGAAAGAATCAGAGGTTATTCACAAGGCCAAAAAATATACCCTCTGCCAATAGTCTGGCATAGCTCTCTGTGTCCGTGTAGTGAGGCTTTGACCTTGAACATTGCAGAACATCATTTGTTAATCAGGATTTTTTAGCCAGTTTCTAGTAAAAGTATCTAAAAATCCTTAAAAGGAGACATTTATTTGAAAAGCAATTCTTTTTTTTAAGTCCACTGGTTAATGCAAGAGATGAAATGAACTAACAATTATTGTGTTTATAGTTTTTTACAGACTCTAGGACACATTTCTCAATACTTAGGTCACTTTTGCAAAACTCTTCACACAGTTCTCCTAACCAACTTTCAGCTTGGCAAAGCAGTTCATTTCACATTCAAAATGCACTACAACTACCAAAACACTTTATTCAGGTCTCAAATCAACTCATTCTTCCAGAACACTAGCAAAGGTTGACAGCCGACAAACACACTTTGTCACCCACAAAACAATGACCTAAAAACACCAACAACATGTAGCATTATACAGTGTTTTCTTGTGTAAAACAAGGACACATCTCTGTATATAATTCACTGCAATATATGTTACTGGAATGAATCAGACATGTTTACATCACAATACAAAAACTATTCAGCAGTTGTCTCCTTTTGTAATGAAATTGAAAGGGTAACACCTGCGTAGATGTTCATCTACAATAAGAATCAGCTGTGGCTGGTCCAATTGTCCAATTGTTTTTATAGCATTTAATTTTAAGATTTAAAATATATTTCATTAAAATATTACTGTAGAAATGTAGCAAATTGCTGTCTTATTCAGTTTTGTATTATGTTGTTGTTTTGAACATAAGTTTAACAGTTTTGAAAACAGTATGTAAGCATGTGCAAATTGGCCTGTACGTACAAAGAGTTTTGGCAGTTGTTGTGTCTCAGTGAGAAAAGAATTCATGAAATTTGAGAGATGTAGTCATTGAATGCATTTTGTGCCAAAGCAATGATAATTGATCCTCAGTTTAGCCCACACAGACTTCTGTTGTGCTCACTGTGTGAAGAGTTTAGCAAAAGTGACCTAAGTATTGAGAAATTCCTACCATCTTCAAAAAAAAATAATTAATAACTAACTACATAAAATACATTTACAAACAAATATACATACAAAAAAAATTCAGAAACGAAAAGTTCATTTGAAGGAAAATGAGCAGGCAACATTACAATATAAAATAATGGTATAAGTATGTATTTATTTGAAAATAAACAGCTTTGTAAGAAATTATTTAATTCAGCTATTTAACACTTAAGTTTTTCCCACCACACCAGATTTGTTTTTCTTATTTTATGTCAAATATTTTACAGAAAGATTGTAAACATTACCATTAGTTAATGGCAGAGATGAAATGAAGCAAAATTTGTAAATTGTGGTTAATGCTAATGCAGTACATTACATTTAATAAAAAATATAATATTATTACATTTAACACAAACACACGCACACGCACACACACACACACACACACACACACACACACACACACACACATATATATATATATATATATATATATATATATATATATGATGCTTAACATTTTTAACAGTATGTACATTGTTCATAAAGTTTATATACCTATATTTGAATATACTATTCTTGATAAAAATAAAATTAAGATCAATAAATTAGTAAATCATTGTTAGTTCATGTTAACTAAAACACAGATTTTTTTATACCAACAAATTCCAATGAGAAAAAAAAAAGAGACAGAGAGAGAGAGAGAGTGAAAAAAAAAACAGTAGAAAACATAAAAAAAAAACTTTATTCAGGGCATACCTTTTTTTTATTATACCTTATAAGCCTCATATATTATTAGAAGTTTACTTTTGGGTGTTTACACAAAAACAAGACATTTTATTTTATTTTATTTTATTTTATTAATTAATTAATTTTTGCCATGAAACTACCAGCAACCACCATCTCAACAACTGAGGCTGAATTGACAAGTGAGATTCTGTCAAAGTACCAACAGCTAACCTTGGAGACTGCTACTCAAAAACATCAGAAAACATCTCTAGACACAGCAGACAGTTGTTTGCATTGTGCCTAAAACAGACATGTGTCATGTGACAGCCAGAAACCATGTGCATTAGGAACCAGTGACCAGAGCCAGAGCATTTCATCTGAAATAAATGCATGTTAACTAGCATCTGTGTCCAGCCCCAGGATATTTTGCATTACTTCTGTAGGTCTACAGGTCAAAAGTACACCCAAATTAAATCAATTACAAAAAGTAGTGTAATTCAGCCTCAGGAAAGAGTGGCTGTGAAGAGTATAAGGAATTACAAACATTTTCTCAAAAACTGCCATTTATATTTCATATTTATCTCTGCATTTTGAATATTGTGTAAAACAGGATACAGTTAGCATGATATAATTTAGCCAGTTTGTTACGTTCCCTCAAAACACAGGCTTATGATACGCACATTTAAAAAAAAAGTATCACCTGAGATTAAAATGTCATATACTGTACTCAAAAGTGTAACCAACTGCCATTGAGATGAATGGGAATGCTATGGGATAGCTTTTTTCCCAGTTTTATGGATCTTCTCTTAAATGATTTACACATAAAAGACTGGCAGAAAAGTGAAATGTTCAGATGTTTCAAGAACTTTTTTGGTTGTATAGACAGATCAAAACCAGTTTCCTCACACCAGAACACAAGTCATTCCCAATTCCACAAGCAAAACAGACAAAAATACCCAGCTTACACATCACTGTCTGTGATATAAATCTCAGAGATAAATTAATAATTGCATCAGCTTCCCAAGTTTATTTTGAAGTCTTGCAGAGAGCAGACACCGCACTCCGCACGCACAGCTAAGACACATGACCAGCTCACACGTACACGTGCAAACACATATAAAATAGCCCTAGGGTGATATTCCACCTCATTTGAACGTTCTCTATTTTGGAACAGATGTGTCTCATTGTTAGATAATTCCACATTACTGGCTGAATCTTGCTTTGGAATGCAAATTCATCTATATTTTCAAGGCACGCTCCATGTTATGTACAATAAATAATCTAATCTTCTTTTCAAGAACAGCCAATTCCTGGAGGCAACCCTACAGCATGCTTAGTCCACAAGGCATCTGATGCATTAAATAAAATTACTAAATGTGCATTTTATTTCCTAGAAATGCATAAGCTAAACATAGTATAGATTATAAATGCATTGCACACTGGTATACACAGTTTGTCAGTGCTGATATTGTGAACAGGCACTATCTGCCTGGTCTTATCTATCCAGTGATGAATAGGAGATGTGAATTGAAACTGAATGGACTAGTCTAAGCAACGGCAGGAGGGAGTGAGACTCTTTTGTAGAATTTTTGTTTATACAAAAGGGGGAAGGCAGTGGCTGTAATCTCTTTGCAAAGCTTGTTTTGCTGTAAACCTAACAAACTTTAAAATTCTGTTAATGGTAAAGATGGAAAATGCACATGAAGGAAGTAGGCAAACTGGTTTATTAAAAGAAATAAACCTAAGAGAGTGAGCATGAGTAAAATAATATTATATGCATGATGTATACTACACTGCAATTTAAAAGTTTGGGATAAGTAAGATTTCTAAGTTAAGTTTTCTTAAAAACAGCCAGTTTATTCAAAATATAAATTTTTCCTAACAATATTATAATATGCTGAATAAAACTAAAAATACCTAAAAAAACAAAAAAAAAAAGAAAAATAAAAAACAAAAACACAAAAAAAAAAATTATAAAATAATGCTGATATATATATATATATATATATATAAATGCTGATATATATATATATATATATATATATATATATATATATTTTTTTTTTACTTATTCGTTAAACAGACAAAATTAACACAGTTTTAAAAAGAAATGAATAAGCAGCACAACTGTTTTCAACACTGTTAATAAATCAGTTTATCAGAATGATTTCTTAAAGGATCATGTGACACAAAAGACTGGAGTAACGGCTGAAGAAAATTTATCTTTGCATCACAGGAATACTTTTTTTTTATATAAAACCGTTATTTTAAATTGAAATAAATACAGCCTTAATTAGCATCTTTAAAACATTAAAAATCTAACTGATCCCAAATTTTTGAAAGTCATGTTAATTAATTTTGTGCTCAAAATAAATTAAAGAGACTATGTGCATGAGAAGGACATCAGGTTCATCACCAGATTTGTTTACTAGGTTTTTCAAAAATAAACATGCCTAATCCACATAGGCGATGCCGCAGGGAGGCATGCATAGTTTATTATGCTTTTAAAATCTGCTATATGATGCTTGTAAGCACAGCACTTGGATACAAACAGACTCTCAAATTTACATCACATGATTTGATATTCAAGCAAAAACAAATGTTTGTCTAGCTGCATGCACGTATTGCAATCCACCCAGCTTTATTTCATTTTCCACTCGTGGTCCTGATGAAACGCAATAGCAGGCTGAGGTTTACAACCATCTAATGTTCTCAACAAGGACCATAGTGTCCAGACTGCCAGGAAAGCAGCATCAGAGAAAGGCTGTGTGCGACAGGTTTTTACCCCAAGGGCAGTGTCACTGCCACCCAATTTCATACCTGCTGTTTTCCAAGCTAAAATCAAGCCTTCCTGGCTCTGTTTTTTCCTCGCTGTCTGAATCATTTTGGGTTGCTGATGGGGGTTTGGTAATTGTGATATTCTCTGAAATGGAGGTGAGAGAGGAAAACAATGTGGAAAAAGCTGCTTTGAGGGATGGCTGCATGTGCTGCATTTTTCTTTGGCAAAAGGGCCGACTTGTGGCATGACTCTTCACTCTGCCCCAATGGATAAAAACTTAATGGCTTCTCAGCTGCCGAAACGTGAGTCTGCCCAGCCTTGCAAATCTCACGCTACTTATCTCTGCCTGACATCACTCAACAATGTGACAGTTGTCACAATGACAGTTCGGTTCTATGGAACTATGAGGTTCATACAGCCTCAGACCGGAACAAATCATGGAGTTTTTGAAAGATGAGAAGATGACAGAAAAAATCACAAATTAGATCTCTTTAATATCGAGCACATCTGTGGGTTTTTAACTCAACCTATGTAAGAATTTCAAAGCATTACTCAGGGGTCCTTTGAGAAAATCTAATCCCATTGTGCTATAATATATTTTTTTAAAAACACTTCTATTCATTTTGACCTTCATTTCATACCATAACTAATGCTACATTTCTTGTTTTGCTGTCTGATGTATCTTCATTATGCATTTTGATCTTTTTGACAGCTTTCTGGGTCAAAAAACAGTTGGTGGTTCAAGTACTTCTAGAATTTCATTTGATTTAACAAAGAAAATTAATTCAAAAGAAAGAGTACAATGGACACTGTAGTAGCAGTCTAAAGGACTGATATACTTCAGGCGAAATTAAAAAATGAACTGGTATGACATAATTTCGAACAAAATCGGGCCAAAACAAAGTTTGTTAGGAGTTTATTTCGAGAGTTCGAAACAGCTTGCCAAAACAAACTTTTCAGACACTTTCGAACGACAATTAGTTCATGTCAATAACGTAATAGGTGTGCTTTTGGAGTCTAGCTTCTTTGACATGGAAACATACTGGAGAATTGCTCTATTAAATTAAAGTAGTAATACTGTTTTTTTTTTTAATTTCGTAAAACTCATTACTTTGAATCAGTTTATTGTATAAAGTGCTATATAAATAAAATTCACATGTTAAATTGCAGAACTGTTGCAAACATATCCACATTACTATGTTCAGTTGCTTTCGTCATGTGTCATGGTTTCATGAATTGAAGTGGAGACTGACACGGAGAAGAAATCGCCGAATAAAGTTGCTATTTTTGTTTTCTTTGTGCACAAAAAGTATTATCATAGCATCATAGTATTACGGTTGAACCACTGATGTTACCTGGATGATTTAAAGGGATAGTTCACGCAAAAATGAAAATTCTGTCATTAATTACCCTCATGTCGTTCCAAACCCGTAAGACCTTCATTCATCTTCGGAACACAAATTAAGATATTTTTGATGAAATCTGAGAGCTCTTTGACCCTCCATAGACAGCGAGTATATTACCACGATCAACGCACAGAAAAGTAGCAAGGACATCACTAAAATAGTCTATGTGACATCAGTGGTTCAACCATAATTTTACTAACCTACGAAAATACTTTTTGTGTGCAAAGAAAACAATAATAACACAATTTATTCAGCAATTCTTCTGCCTGTTTCTCTTATCATCTTCTGCCATTTTGGAGAGTACCCTAGAACGTAATCAGCGTTATTTATGTTCAGCATGTGTGCGCTGGCTACTGAACGTAAACAACGCTGATTATGTTGATTACTTTCTGGGGTACTCTCACATGGAGTATTTTACCAACAGAATTTAGATAATAATAATAATAATAATAGATAATAGCTAAGAAAAAAAAAATAACTAGGAGAAAAAAGAGGTACAGTTGGTTGCCTTTCATTCACCGTTTTTCTTATCAAAGGATTCCATTTTTTTTCTATTCTTTAAAAAGAAAATTCCACAATCCAAGTAAACCAGCACACAAACTTAAAGAACAATGTTTCTGGAAATATAAAACATATGATCATCCTCAAGGTCACAAAACCTACATAAGGTCCAAAGCATCGTCCTGCATTAATATCAGCATAACCCAGAGCAAGATTCATATGACCCTCAAAATGGAAGTCAGGCAGACAACTCAGAGAAGCAGCAGACTCCAGCTGTTCTCTTCTCAGTGGAGACATGCCCTCTGTGACTACTGTACACTATCATTTACACAGAAAATAACTTTCCAAGGATACTTAGGATATTATTGAGAGATATATTGCTTTCAAAGAACCTTCAAAACACGTTTTAATGAAGCAGATAGTTCTCTATTCTGATTGTATAAGCTGCGTTTCAAACTACAGAATGCCGACCAACACACACCTGTAACAGCACATTCAACATTAACATTTGGTAAGCTGATGTGTAGCTTGGAAGCACGGACATCCCACAGTTATGAACTACACTAGACAAAATTATTGTTTATTGTGATAATTATTAAAAGTAGCCATTTTCTAAACTTTTTAAACATTTTGAAAAATGTTTAACAAATGCTTTTACTGGTTTTATACATTTATTAATTAAAAAGAAATCTAAATGTTTGAAGTGTTATTTTTGACTGAATATGTTTAAAATATTTTTCCACAGACTAAATAATAATAATACATACATTAAAATATTGGCAATTTAAAAAGTATATTTTGCCAAAACTTAACTTGTGATGTGTTACAGTGAGCCTACAATGGTTAAAGAGTTCTAGTGTTTTATGTTGATAAATTGTTTAATTAATTCACATTTAATTAATTCACACTAATATAGCAAAAATAATATTTCAAACAATGAATATGTTCAAATTTTACACGTTTTAATTAATAAACATCTTTTATATTTTTCAAAACATTTAAAATTTTAGAATGTTTTTCCACAAACAGTTATTATTATTTTTAAATTATATTTTGTCAAAAAGCAAACTAAAAAAAAAAAAAATCTAAAATTGATACTTGCATTAATAAACTTTTTATACTACATTATTAAGAAACATTAGCAAACTATGCAGAGAGTGTGTAGAAATCTCATTAGCACTAATTAACTTATGCTCAACTGAATCAATATAGAGATATTAAAGGACATTTACTCTAATAAAAACTCTATTAACCAATGTTCCTCGAACAGTGTAGCAGTTAGGTGCTTTTTTCACTCTTTCCATAAAATCACAATTTTCACTTGGACCCATTCAATCACATCTAACAGCTTGATTAATTGAGTCTGAAGCTTAAACCCTGCAGATGTGCTGGAATAGGTCAGGATGAATACGCAAGCTGTGAGGATAGAAATCCGGCCTTAAATTGTCACAGTGTCCTTGTCCGTGGCAATTGAAGACTTAAGCCGAGGGATAAGAAAGTGTGCACATGCAGGTATCAAAGCACTGGACAAATACAGCAGCGGTGCCCAGATTCCAAATGAGCCGAATGGCAGGACCAGGCCGCGCTTTGATAAAGCATACCGGCTTCTTTTTTCTAATCGCCCTGCTTTGCATTTCAAGGACTTTTCAGCCAGGCCAAATGTCACTTTCGCAAAACTCCCCAAATCACTGACAGCTGCCTCTTAATTTGATCGCGCACCACCAAGGCCGAGAAGCGCATGAGCGCTGTTAATGCGTGCGGCCCATGTGTAAAGTAACAAAACATAGATCAAAGTGATCTTATCACAGCTTCCATCATATCTGCAGGATACCGGTGACTGTGTCTGCATTAATGTTTATGCGTTTAATTAGGTATGTGTGGAGGATTGTCGAAGTAATGTTACAGATGTAAGTAAATCTGCACGGGTATTTCTCCCAACAGATTAATTAAATCAAACACTGCACTCCACATAATCTCACTAATAGCCCCCTTGACTGTAGACACTTCAGAGACATCTCCCAGTGGAGGCTCGGAGATTAGGGAACTGCGCTTGGAACACTGCGAGGGAATCTGCTCAGACTGCATCTCTGATACATCGCTTCTTGTCCTTGCTTTTGTCATTTTATTCCCGTTTGACTTTTGATGAATTTGACATTGGGAGAGACAACAGCTAACGGGATATAGTGAACCAGAGGTGATGATTTCAGCAAATGTGATATGTACTGCACTGTATTATTTGCATAATTTTACATAATATTACAGCTATACCACCCAGGTTATTTACCATGGTATTCCTTGAGGTTTTCCCATGGGTTTTTATAATAGGGTTTTTCAATGTATGAGTAACAATTTACAAGAAACAAGGTAAATGTAAATTGACGATACTTGGAAGTGTTGCTTTATAATGTAAATTACACACACTCATAATGAGAACATGATTTTTGAAACAATTGTGTTTATTTTTTAAAAATGTTTAAAAAATCTTAAAAACATTTGAAACCCTAGCTGCATAAGAATGTTTTGGGTTTTGAATAGTTGCAGTTTACAATGTAAATGTCCAAGTAGGCTATAGTCAAGTTATGTTTACTACAGACATAATTTTATTCATAGGAAGAAAAAAATATATAAATATAATTTATTATAACATTTTAAGGGAACCCATGGAAAATTTGCCTTTTGGGTTTTGACATCATGGCTGAAGCACTTTATGCATTATGTGATAAACAAAACCATGTTACTTCATTTTTATTACAGTAATAACATTCACAAAAGCATTTAAAACCATTTATTTGATTTATGGATTTTTTTATTTAAATAAAGTAATTAAACTGTACAGTAAACTGTTACCAAAATGTTTCATTCATTGATTCATTCATTCATTTTCAATCATGACTACTGCATGGCTGCAAACATAGCTTAATGGCCGAGTCAATCAATCAATATGGCTCAGTCCCTAAATATGAGCATTAGTAATATTGATACTTGCCTTAGTGAGCACCACTAATTAATAGATTGCAAACAATAACAGCAATTTGTATAAATTGAAAAAATATTCAGAATACATGTCATGTTTTCAAGGATATGTAATTAATGTGAAACTGATGGGGAGAAACAGTCTAAATCAGCCTTATGACTCAACAACCTAACTCACTTAGTCACAGACACATCCCCTCTCACTAAATTCCTCACTAGTGAAGAGTCATGTTGTCAGATGTGGTGTTTAACAGCATATTGACAAACCTTCATTGGTGTACAAAAATCACCATTAAATCCGTAATGCCACTTCTATCGATCCAAGTTATTTAACACCCATTGAACGGATTAGTTTTCTAAATTGTGAATCAGCAAAAAAGAGATACAGCCAATCAGTTTGCGTGCCCATTCCAATAATCTTCACCTATCATTTGAATCCTCTGTGGGATCGAGGCAAAGAACTGTCATTAGATTACCCATTGATTTCAATTAGCACGAACCTACTTCTAAACAACCTTTGTCAGTCCACGATCACTGCTAGCGCTATCGATTCACAGGCTTGATCCATTACGCTTGATTGCTGCCGGGCCACTGTCTGCTCTGAGATCTGATTAGTTCCACCTTTTAAGCACGTTCTCTCAAATAAAGGTCCATGAAGGTTGCTAATAAGGTTACAGACAAGTGATGGACTGAAAAGGTCAAAACAGAGATTATTGATAGAGAAGAAAGATGGAGAGGGAAGAGAGAATGAAGTACTTACACATTTTTGGCGGCTTGCTGTTCGGAGTGTTTTAAAAACCCAGACACTCTACTTTTTCACCTGCACTTTTATCTCAGACATGCATTCTTTCTATTCTAAGTTGAACATTGCACCCTTAAGGGTTGGTATCGTACAATTTGTTATTTTTTCCCCATGAATTTGTGCCTAGTAAAGTATATTTTAGATTTTCATTACCATTTTTAAACCTCTCTATGGTCTTTAGAATTAAACAGCAAGTTTTTGGTGTTGCATGTAAAATAGCTAGCAGTGGTACAATGGTAAGTTGTCTTTGTTTAGGTTACAAAATCTCCTTTCCCTAAATAACAGCCCCTTCGCCCTTCAAGCTTGTGCACATAATTGAGAATATATTTAAATTTCTAATTTGATGTCAATTTTTGAATTGTGTTTACATTGAGGTAACAAACTGCAGCACTGCAATTAAAATTTAAATGTAAATGTATTCAAAACAAAACAAAATAAAAAATCAACAGCATTTTTAACCAGAACAGCAAGGTCTATCAACATAAATTTGAATGTTGACTTCACAAAGTGTTATTTGAAATGTTGATAAAGCTTAAAAGGTCTAAGTATGAAGATTTGTAGGCCTAGATAGTAAGGCTGATAACCTTGATTAGACAATCTTCATTTTGATGAACTAATATTGATTCTTAAATTGTAAAATGTATCTTTCAATTTGTGCTGTTTTCAGTTGATGCATAAAGAAAACTTACCATCTGCTAAGTCTCAGCTTTCAAATCCTCAGTTTTATCATGGAATTCAAACAATATACGCTTTCTGTGTGTTTGTATGCATTTGTCAATTCAATGTTAAGGATATCTCATTACTTTCCAAGAAAGATCTTTTGCAAACCAGGAACATGCTATATCAACATATTATGGCATTTTACTCGCTGTGAGATTTATTAGGTATCTTGAACTATTGCAGCAGTTTTATTGCTAGTCTTGAGATAAAGTAGAAGGGGTAATAAAGCGGGACCACTAGTGCTCTTGTGCCTTTCAAACATACATAAGGACTTTTCAATTGCCTTTTGTTTTATTGAGACCTGTCTCCGCGAGACAGCTCTAAACAATGTGCTGTAGCTGATTGGCTTCTTGCAACGGCGAACACAACAAGTCTTGATTTACAATAGAACAGCTTTGCTGGCAAAAACGAAGGCCTAGAGAAGTGGGCATAAAAACCTCTACAAGGCAGCCAAGAACAAACTAGTGAGGGAAGTCAGAGCAGCCAATTCAGGGTTACTCTGCAAAGCTGAATGAAGTTTTCAGCCAATGACCCATCCTCAGTATGGAAATGCCTGCGGGACGGTTCCAACTGCAAAAAGATGAGATTTCACTCCAATTGACATACAACCTTTAGCGTCCAATGGCCCTAACAAGGGCAGATTAGAAAGTCAGTCCAGCCTCCTCCAACCATATACCTCCTACATCAATCAAACACGGGTATCCTCCACCACTATAGCAGTCCTGCAGGATCCCGAAACTCACTAATGATCGATGAGCGAGTTTCCTTAGGGGCCAAATAACCAAAAACACAACCAGTCTAGACACTGTCCCTCCATTTCTCCCTGAAGCTCTGTGTTCTGATCAGCTCATGACAATTCAAAAGTCCTGGGCTTCAATTCCAGCCTGTTTCCATCACTAAAAAATACCAAAATATACCCACACTTGATACGACTACAAACTCTCCTTGACTCTTGGGGTCATGAAAACATTTGAACATCTTGAGCTATCCAACTCTATCATAATTGACTCCCTACTGGACCTTGTGCAATTTGCTAACAGGGCAAAGAGGTCGTGAAATCAAACTTCAGACACACTAACCCATGGTACTAGAGCACCACACAAACCTTTGCATCCTTAAATCTTTCTACATGAGTGCTTTCATATTCCAGGACTCATTGCAAGTTTGCAGATGACCCTTTGGTGTGATTGACATGCTTGGTATAAGCAACAAGTCTACAGACAAGAAGAGTGGCTTGAGAAGACAAGAAATGATGTGGCCCCACTTACTGATTTTCAGCGACATGACCGTCATCACTGTCGAGACTTCCCATCTTGCTGAAAACCATAATTTTCCAGATTTGAAGTGAAGGGGAAGCGGTTTATCTGAAGATTCACCAGAGGTTGTACTTCCTATGGCAACTGAATAAATTCAATCTGCCACAGGGTTTCATCGGTCGTGTTTGGCGATTACTCTGCTACTCCCTCAAGGATTCTGTGGGTCGAGGTCTAAAAAAGTAGGCTTTGAAACATAGCCATTGATTCCTCACCTCCTGCTCATCAAGTCTTCAAAGCACTACCCTCCAAACAGTAACTCATCACAATAAAAACAAAAATAACCAAAAAAAATAACATTAATCACACCCACATCATTTTGTCTTATCTGTAACTGAACAACCTGCTTGAGGGGCACTGAACTCTGGACATCAAACACTACTCTTGACATCTGGTATTGAGTTTCTTTGTAGTATTTACCAGAGTTGCCCAACCTTTTTTGTCTTAAGTACCCCCACTGACAAAGGTAAGGAACAAGTACATAGAAACACATATTTTCCATTTAACTGATAAAACTGCAAGAAGGCATTAAGATATTTACTAAATTCATTTTTTTTGTCCAATTCTTTTTAAATATAATATCATAATAGTATAATGTTAGATATATTACATATATCTCATTGTTTTGTCCACCCTAATATTTTTTGAAGTCATTTTAATACTATTAATAATTAATAAAGTAAAATTAAATCTATCCAGTGCTGATGGGGACCACTTTTATTTACTATAAACCTAAGCCTGGTTTAGGATAAATGGCACAGTCTGCATAGTGACAATAGTTAACCTTACCATATACATATATATATATAAGATATATATATATATATATATAGTATATATATACAGTATACACATGGCCGGACTTACTATTGGGCTTGAGTGGGCTGCAGCCATGGGCCCTGCCTTGTAGGGGGCACTCCAATCAAAATTGATGTTTGTTTGATTTGTTCGCTATATGCCAATCAGAATTTAGAAATTATTAGCCGCATTTCCACTGCGCACGCAAGATCTAAACGGGCCAGCCGGGGCTACAGCTTACAACTACGACCTTCAAGGCCACAATGAAACAGCATAAAGTGGTATTTATGATTATTTCACACAGAAGAAGGACACATGTATTGAATCGTGTCTGCACCGATTGGTTTGTTATCACATGTTAAGAGCAGCCCCACATTTAGAAAGATAATGATAAATTCCTCAAATGTTCACACCCCATTTCTTTACGAGGATGATTATATATTACTGTATTAATGTTCCACTAAATTATGTGATTATCTGATGAGTTTTGAATGCTCTGTCTCCTCTTACTGCCAGTAAACATAGTGGGGAAGAAATGCCATCAAAATGATTTTAGATAAAAAAAATAGCAATTTAATTTCAAGCAGTTTCGGTTTTTATAACATAGCTATGCCTATGATATATAGGACTTAGCCTATCACACAGACAAGAGTCCTTTTTTTTCTCGAGTATCTGCACAATTGCAAATGTACAATAAACAACAACCTACAGTAACTTTCAGACACAAAATTCAGTTTTGTTTCGTCAGAAAGAAAATAGAACAAACAGCAGAACCGCTGCGTCTCCGAACAACAGTGTTTTGTTCCTCAGCGTTACACGGACCAGCAAATTATTCACATCAGGCATTATAAAGTACAGTCGTTTTGCAAAGTTAAATGAATCAGTTTTTTTTAAAATGAATTGATTGATTCAAGTCACTCATTAAGACTGCCACCTACTGGCGATTGTAATTTCATATTTTAAAAAGTAGTAATTTCATTTTTTTGCAATCATTTATATTTCTACATTAAAATGCTATATTTAAGCTTAACATTTATGCACAATCCATCTATGAATTTTGTTGATAGTGATTTAATTTAATTGTTAATGGCCAGCATGTCTTTTTATTCGATTTATTTTATTGATTATTAAAGAAGAACCTGACATACTGAGGACACAGATATGACAATAAATTTTTATAATACTAATAAGCCAACATCTCTGGCTTTATTCTCATCAAGTCGTCCCAAACTTGTATGAGTTTCTTTTTTCTGTTAAAGGGTCATGAAACCCCCCATTTCAGCACTGGTTAGTTCTCAGCAAATTTAAAGGGTCATGAAACCCGCCATTTCAGCACTGGTTACTTCTCACCACAGTTTTAAAAAATGCTAAAAAAGTGGGCGTGGTGCACAGCGGGGTGGAGGTGGGAAAGAGGGGAGACAGACAACACACACAGCTTTGCGTTCAGACAGTTTCATTTCACTCCCATTGAGTTAAAAACACAAATAAATGCACAGCCATTTGCACTCTGCATTGAAAACATATATATGAATGCGCTGTTGCTCCTCTGAGAACTTTTAAGGCTTATTCTGTGGCATTTATATAAGCCTTTTTTTGATGGGTTGTGTCACAGAGCTGTAAAAACGGTTATGCTAACCAAGTGAATGAATCACATTTGTGCCGAACTCTTATTACAAAGCAAAAACAAACACTCTTCTTCGATCCATAAATGTTTCTCCAAAGTTAAATGTGCACAATGTCATCTCACAGTCTGAAATGTCTGTCATAGCAAATCACACATGTTTTTGTGAATAATTAAGCGAAGCCTCTTCTAATAGGATAAGAACACGCAGTCTCATGAATAATTTAATAGACATCGATGCGTCATCGATTATACTATAGTCCATTGCCACGTCACAAATTGGTGATGTCAAAACACAGTGTAGATTTTAAACCCTGGAAAGATGAAAATAGTGCAAAAAAGTTTCAAATAAACCAGTTTTTTCCAACAGTTAAAATTATCAAATGCTAACATTGTCTTATATGATGTTGCAACAACAAATACCTCTGCTGAAATCTCAGAAAAAATAGTATGGGATTTCATGGCCCTTTAATATTACATTTAAACTTTGACTATGGCCTAGACATGTGGCATAATAATTATACTATTTAAGAACCTCAAAGCATATGTTTGTGTATTTTGTGTTACACACACACACACACACACACACCACACACACAACACACACACACACCACGCAACACACACCACCACACACACACACCCACACCCCACACACACACACATATATATGTTTGATTGGTGTATGGACAAATATCTATTGATTAAATGCACTGTATCCGTTTCTATCTTTATATTCAGAATACCTCTACCAATGTTAATATTCCATGTAACATATTATTGTACAACATGTTTATTGAGCATGGTTTTAACCATGTCTAACCCAATCCCACACAATGACATCATTATTACATGGTGCATCGATTGGTTCTTTATGTTTCAGCAGCCAATGACCTCGCTGCTCAAGCAGACATTCTAGTACTTGGCTAGATCTGCTAAAAAACTCCACCTTCCCCAGCTCCACCTGTGTAGATCTGCTACGGGGTGATTCATGTATGCTACATTTGGGGATATTTCATACAAGCTATATGTCTTTTAATGTATTGGCAGTACAAGCTTCGGTATGTTGCAGATCTATTCCCCCAAGACCAAACATTGTCAGTACTTTACCATGCTAAACGCTCTGAGAGTTTTCATGATATTAATGTATATAATACAGCAACAAAGATTGCTAGGAACTCATTAAGTCATGAAATCTCAGAATAACAACTCGGTTTTTTTGATTTACATTTTCACAGACCCCTTTTTGGGCCCAAATATGCCTACAAATGAACCTTTCAGGCATGAAAAAAGTTGCCATGCTGTAAAATGTTGTTTGCTTTCTCCTTCTACAAAACCGCACATTGACAACATTCAGTTATAATCCTGAACACTCAGCTAATATTTTGTTAAAAGCAACTCTCTGTAAAACAACCATTTGTTTAGCATATAGTCTGATCCTTTGAGACTTCATTATAAATAGTCAAGCAAAAGAGAAAAGAAAGCCATGAACAGCAAGACAAGATGTAAAACAAAGTAGCTTTAAATTTCTGACTCAACCAGGTCAACAATTAAGCCGTCAGCAATTCACATCAGTTGACAAGTCTTAAAGCATGTGTCAGTCCCAACTCAGACCTCTTTTGCAGTTGTGTCTAACACAGAGAACAAATTAGCAGAGTAAATGACCATTGGTTTGGCTGTTTGCAAGTTATGAACTTTCTCGAAACTTTGAAATTAGTTTATTGATTTCTTCCATCTCTCCCTCTTTACCTCTCTCACTTTTCTATGATTTAAACGAATGACTCAAAAACTGTTTAATGAAAAGAAGAAAGAGAATACATTTCTGCAACTTACATTACTTAGTGTCTTAAAAATGAAAATTTCAGTTGTCATTTACTCCTTCCAAACGCTTCATTGGGCTATTCTTAAAGGGATAGTAAACCCAAAAATGAAAATTCCAGTCATCATTTACTCCTTCCAAACCCACCAACCCCCACAAAATGAAAATTTCAGCATCATTTACCCCTTTTCAACATGTCATACCTGTCAACCCTCCCTTTTTTTCTCCAGGATTCTCCCGTATTTTACCAGTTCTATCCGCTATCATGCCATTTAAATATTTTTCCCTACTTTCTCCCTTATTTTTTTAATCTATCTATTAAAAAAAACACTCCGGTCATATTTTATATGTTTGCTACATTCGCATCCGGAAAAACTCCCATATGGCCCAAATCTCGTTTATCTGAATAATCCGTCAACAAATTCCAAGGTAGCCCAGTTTGCCAGATCTTGTATGAAACACATCTTTCCTCACGTGCAATCGACACATACAATTGCCAACCCATTTGTCCCCTCACTTGGCAACCTACAACAGTGAATGACTACCGCGGGAAAGGAAAGGATCAACTGGTGAACTGGGACATCAGGAAAGACTCCGGTGGTGCCCGCTGAGAAAAAAACGAACATACCTACAAAGTGATATATAGAGTTACACTTCAAAAGGCTAGGGTTTTTAATTGATTAAATATGAGCGCTGCAAGTTGCCAAATCACAAGGTGGCTGCCGCTGCTTTTGTTTACTGCGTTACCAGGGAATGGCGAAAAGCGAAAAAGGAAAAGTAAGACATTTGCATTTCCAGTAGCCTTTTGCTTTTATTTTAGTCCAAGCAACAAAATGACCCTTATTATTTACACCAACCCCACGCACCACCATCCCACCCCTCCCGTATTTTGGGACCCAAATGATTGACATGTCTATGCTGCGATGTATGTCTGTGACTCATACAAGAAGATACTTTTTTGGAAAAAAAAATGTGGGTATTTAATAGTTACTGACCCCAGTTCCTTTCATAGCCTCGAAAAAAAAAAAAAAATCCTGCAATGTGAAACAGAAGTGTTTTGTGGCGAAAAAGACAAAGGGCTCTGTCATTCCTTACTATTGATAAGCATAACGGCTAAGTGTTGATACATGGCCCTTACTAACAATCACATAAGCCTTGACTCACTGAATTTCAGTCAGAGTTGTACCACACTCATCGCCATTTACGGATACCATAGGAATGAATGCGAAGGGCCGTAAGCTTGAATCCCAGCTGTCGCAAAAAGTCAGTGACTTCTCTCATAAAACAGCCTTTTTTCGTTGTAAACTCTAAAAAAATTTTCAATCCAAAAGTATCGTTTAGTGGTAAAAACATGTTGAATATTAGCTGTCGATTCATTAAATTATAAGCCATCACCTCTAAAAAGCTGTTTATTCTACGTAGTGAAGCCACTCCTTCACTGACATCCATAAAAAAAAACCGCCTCTTGTTTCCTTTCCCACGTACTGCCAGACCAGAAGCGTTAGCTTTAGTGCAGTAATGTAAGTGCTGTAGCATAATTCATCAAATATTCTGCCCAATCATGTTCAAAAAGAAGGAGCGTGATGGCTGTAATCCAAGTGATAATAGCAGATGTACTAGAGGAGTGGGATGACTTTCTTTTATTAGGGTCATTTTTAATTTTTACAATGTTTTTGTAATGCATTATCATGGGCTGTAATAATAAAATAATAATAATAATAATAATAATAATAAAAAAAAAAAAGGCTTATAGTAATATACTGTATACAGTATATACATTTGGTTTGGATATATTTTATTAGGCTATAAATATGTAATCTTAGAGTTACAGTATACAGATTCTTATTATTAGATTTTTTTCTTCTTCAGGATACTCGTTACAGTATACAGATTCTTATTATTAGATTTTTTTCTTCTTCAGGATATTCAAGTGTCACCAATGAATATTTGATTATGCAGACTTCCATCCATTCCTAAATCTCCCCATTATCGGAAACACCCTCAAAAAACTCATCTGCGACCAGACTTTAAGTCTTTTTTTCCCCCCAACACCTTGTCTAAAAAGTGTTATGTCTAAACACTTAAAAAGACTAATGAGAATTTTCCATTCTAAGAACTTCCCTAGTCCTCATTTCTCCTAATTATTCAGTAGCGTATTTGAAGGAAAAAAAAAAGCCTGCATAAAGAATCACTGATTAAGTTCCAGCTGATCCGGCATCGGAGAAAGCAACAGAGACTTTTAATGAGCAAACTGCAAAAATCCATGACAGGTCACACTAATGACACAACACTGTGTGGCAAAGTCACATTCCCCCAGACATTTTGACTCATCCACTCATAATAAGAGAGAGTCTCCATGCAGAATTTTCTATACCTGCCAGTAATGGAGGATTAAAAAAACAATTGACAGTCAGAGATGAAATAAGTAAACTGATGTATGACTGCTAGGTAAGAAATCGCCTTATGCGAGACATTTGACACCCTCAGAGGGTCAAACTAAACCAGCCTACAAAAATTCATACAATTTTACAGTTATATATTTTTAACATATGAGGTCTTTCTGCTCAAGGAGGTACTTAATGTTCCTGTCTGGGGTAATATTTCAGTGTCTGTTCTACACTGAAGCTTAGTAAGAGGTGCTTTAACCACAAGCTAAATTAATGTAACGCCAGTGCTACAAGAAAGATGGCAGGAGAAGTAGATGGAAGAATATTTGGAGTGATGGATCACTTAAATGCAATCTTGTTTTAAAGAGCAGGCCTAGTGCATCCCCAAGTTAATGCCACAGAGAATCAAATACATTTTCCTTCAACACGATCAGAATTAAGAGTCAGTTTTATGATACAGCAGTTTCTGTTGCTTACTCTCCAATGTATCAGCATACAGAATGCACTGTATGTATGTAATAAATGAGCTCTAATCTCTGGACGTCACTGAACCGTACGGATATCTATGGAGTGCCTCTCTTCATATCAGTTCCTTAAGTGGTTCTCATTATTATTCACATTGTACTTACTGTTGGAAAGTTTGGGGCTTTCTTGTAAAGAAATGGAGTAAAGACACAATAAATTGACTATAAAAATTACAGTAAAGACTACTATAATAATATTTTTAATAATAAAATGTTTTGTAATATTATTATCAGATTTTCCTACATTTGAAAGTTAAAAGGGTTTGTCTGAGAAAATTTAAGTTAGATTTGTTAAAAAAAAAAAGTACTGTATGTAGCAAAATGTATATAAATCTAGCACAGGCCAAGTAGGCAGAGCTCCGCAACAGGTGACTATCAGTTGTTCAGATCCCTGTCCGTTGTTTTTCTTTCTTCTGTATCAGATCGCTGCAACAAGACAAGTTTCCCAAGCAGTTCCACTTTCATTATCTTGATGTTATGCTGATGGTTCCGTGGGGTTATTACAGGTAGGAGATATTTATATATATTGTTTTGCTGAACCCTCATATGGAACCATAAAGCCAAGCCAAATGTTGTGTATAATCAATACATTTTTTTTTTACTGCCAGAGTGGTCCTGACTGAACTGCTACAAGTGTCATTTTTAATAATACATTAAAATAAATAAATTAATTAATAAATATTCACTCCATTTTATGCTGTGGCTGCGTTACAACCTCAGCGTGTACATTAATTTTCAATAATTAATTGGCCCAGCGTTTATTATTCATTTCAATAATATTTAATTATAACTAATACATTATCTTTTATTGAATGGACCATAATTTAAGAACACTTAATTTCCCAGAATGTGCTAATTTACAAGCTGAACAGGAAGCCTTTTTAAAAAACCTTAAACAGATGACCTTAGAGATTTGAACAATAATTCAGACAATACCTCTTCCTGCCATTCCAATTCAACATCCTGTGGAGCGTGTGGCCAATTCAATTCAAAATCCAGCTCATGAATGAAAACAGAGACAATTCTTTGATTCTGTATTTTGCCAAGACTTGCCACATTCTGGTGAGCCTGATTGGACAATGGCTGTGTGCGTGCCAGAAAAAATGAGCTCTGGAGGTAACTATAAGATCTAAAGTTAACTGTCTGCAACCACTTCCTTCCCATCGCAACCACACTGTGTTTCTAAGTCAGATCTATGCAGCTCTTTGGTCCGCTAAACAGTGTTTTATTTAATTTGTGCATAAAGTGACAAGCGAGGCATTATATATTTTTTTCCCTCTAATGCTGCAGAATTTCCCTCAACGGACATGCAGCCTAAGGTTTTAAATATTGCTCTTGCCCAGCACTTTGATTTGTGTTTGGAGGCCTGTCGGAGGATATTTAGACCTGCTTGGCTTTAATACATCACAATGAAAGGGTCTTTTCCAGGGATTGGAGAGGGAGAGAGAGAGTGAAAAAAAGAGATTTATGCCTGAACCCCACACGTTCAGGCTCCTGATTAGGGTTACAGCTAATGTAACAGCTTGGACACAAGCACATTGCTTATGGAATCAATATCTCATACTTCTATGAAATTGAGTTTTGAGAGAGAGAGCGAGAGAGAGAGAGCGAGAGAGAGAGAGAGAGAGATAGAGAGAGCGAGAGAGAGAGAGCGAGAGAGAGAGAGAGAGAGAGAGAGAGAGAGAGAGAGAGAGAGAGAGAGTGAAAAGATGCAGAGATGAAAGGGAATTCTAGCTGATATATGCTAGCTGGCTAAAGAGAGCAGACAGTTTATTGCTATGGGCCGGAGCTGGCAAGTTTACTGCAGTTTAATATTCTGTGCCATTCCGTAAGGTCTTATCAACTATGTTTTTGGTCCATTAAATGCTTATTAAAGAAATAGTTCACACTAAAATTTAAATTCTGTCTTTGTTTACTCACCTTCATGTCACTTCAAACGTGGGCCCTTTAGAAATTTATAAATAGCACACTCAATCTGATTCTTAATATCCCATATCCAAAGTGAGCAACAAATCAGATTTATAAAGACAGAAACTGACATGAAAAATGGCAAACTTTTTTGCCCTCATCTACAAACCAATCAATTCAACATCGTTTATAAAAATGTAAAAAAAAAAAAAAAAAAAAAGGCAGCCACAATGTGCATTGATATAATTATATGCAAAAACTGTTTTTAAATAATTACATGGCTGAAATTAACTAATATTAAAATTTTTCTTAAAATAATTATTAAAGGGCACCTGTTATGCCCCCTTTTTTTACAAAATGTAATATAGGTCACAGGGGTCCCCAGAATGTTTCTGTAAAATTTCATCTCAAAATACCAAACAGTTCATTTATTATATTATTTTGGAAATGCCTGTTTTGAGTGGAAGCAGAAACACACTGTTTCAGTGCCTGTATCTTTAAATGCAAATGAGCTGCTTCTCCGCTCCCTTTTCCAGAATAGCACATATACGTTTTCATGCTTGGATTTCCTTGCTCATTGATGATGATTGCTGGTTCTTAATCATATAAAGATATTTCCGGATGTCCTGTACGAGTTGATGTGCTTGTACACGATGCAAATGCATTTTAGATGAATTACTATTTATAAATGCATTTAGAAACTTTTTTGTGCATACAGATGCTTTATAAATCATTTATTAGGAAATGTTCAGAGTTATGATCATTTTATGCATGTTTTGATTGATTTTTCTTCAAAAATGTTTAGATTCTTTTTAAGGAGCTGCTAAATAAATTCCTGTAATTTTGCTTATAACTGTAATGTAATCAAATCATTTTGGACTGAGTGAACTGTGTCGTTCTTTGTGCCATGCAGTGACCACTTCATGATTTTTATTTCCAATTCATCCTCCAAATTCTTTCAGTATTATTCACATCCTGCCCTTAAGTGAGGCTCTACATGACTCACACTCCTCAAAGCCAAATGAAATTCATTCATCCTATAATTAGCTCCAAATATCCATTTATTTACAGCTAGAAAGTTCTATTGTCAACTGGACCTTCAGTTATTCAACATCCAGCACTCTTTTCAGAGCACTACCAACTCATCACCCTTTCCTTCACCGCTTTCCACCTGTGTGTATGTGTGTGAGTGTGAGGCTTTGAAAATAACATAGAAGCACACAGGTGAGGAGTCAGAAAGGCACCTGCTTACACTGACAGACAGAGCAAAGGACAGATGTCTTACAGTCAGATGCAGAAAGACAGATAGAGGGAGACAACCAAAGTGAGAGACAGACGGGTTGACATACTGAATTACTTTCAGGTATTATATAGATTACACTCAGGAGCTAAAATGGGACAAAAAATAAATAAATAAAAAATAAATAATTTCCTTAATTTATTCTAAACAAAAGAAAACACAGTGATTGTGTTTACAGTTCCATATATATATATATATATATATATATATATATAGATATATATATATATATATATATATATATATATATATATATATATATATATATATATATATATATATACCTTAGTATTCAATGTATGCTTTAAGAACAATTTAAACATTGTTAAAATGAAGCAATACTTAATGGCGATTTTGGATTTGTAGCAATAGCAAGTTATCTTTGAAAGCATAAGATCTCATCCTCCCTGCAAATCACTTTCCAAAGCCACGCCTTCTCCAAAACACATGAACGCGCACAATCAGATCAGAGGCTTACCAGCGACATGATGCTTTAAAGAGCCAAGAAATCAGTATGTTGATTTAAGGAACATATAGTGTGCAAGAACTTTTCCAAGTCTCCATACAGTCAAGTCAAAGATGATTAAACTACTTAAGAACATTTATGTGCATTCAAAATGAACATTATCTTCAAAGCAGAGCTTTGTTTAAAAATAAATTAGGCTAAAGGTCCTTACGAGACCCAGCCAACAACATTGACACATTTTCTCTTCAACCTGGTCACAAAATAAGGTAAACAACATCAGTCATCATAATGGGCCCATTTATTTAGTTATAACCTTCACTAAACTCTGAGGTTTTGAAATATTTCAAGCTGTCAGTGAATCTGTAAATAAAATTCATTCATCTCATCTTTCTTTAGCATTCCACAATGTCAGTTGCTTTAAATTACATTTATTTTAGAATTCACCTTGAAGTCTAGACTTCAATATGTTACACTATTTTGTTGGCTGCAGAACAATAAGAAGGCCAAACACGAAGCTAACAAACTAATCACCTAACTTTCATAGGCAAGAGCTTCCTAAGTAAACAGTTCCAGGATCAGTGTCAAAAAACTAAATATACTACCGATTATATTTGCTTTCTCTTGAACAGCAATTACAGTACAGCACTCGAATACTTGTCAGAGAAAAAAAATCATTGGAAAATGTATTTACTTGAGTACAGATTGTTGCACGTGCATATGTTGAACTTCACAAAAGAGTGTATTTATCGCTTACAAATGAAATCTTTGAACTCTTTCACTTAAGTCTTTAACAGACAACACATTTTTAACAAGTTTCAGTTCATACTATGCCGCACCATATTGGATATCATGCATTATGTCAACTGCATTATTCTCAGAGGTGTATTAAGCAAACTGTTTTCAAGTAAAGCCTTACAAATTAACTGCATGTAAATCTTTTGAATGAAGAATCAAATTTAGGTCATCTTCAATGAAAATAGTCTGAAAGTCACTTTTCACAGATAGACAAAATCGACAACAGTATGACGCACTGAAAGACTCTACAGATCCCAATAGTCAACGATGAGCCAAGTTGTCCCCTGTTACCTGCACAATGGTGCCTCTTAAATTCTTCAGAATCCTTAATATACTTTTGAACAATTTTTAGCAATATCCAAAAAAAACATTATCCTGCAACAGTTTTTAGATTTAAGCACTGCTATCTTAAATCACATTATCTTAAATCACTCTGCACTGAGAAATCCTGCCCTTAGTTCTCTGACTCTTGGTCTTTCTTTAGAGGTTCCAGCATCTATATTGTACACTGCCGTTTGGATGAGCTGTTAGAAGTTTGTCAGACTTTCGTAGTATGAAGTGCTGAACACAAAGTTTGCCTTAAAGAGCCCATCAAATGCTGCTAGTCATCTGAGCCTTGCATGGAATTGGTTTCATGTCGACAATAATGAAGAACCTCTGAATGTGCTTGGTATTTTCTCCAAAACAGAGCAGGAAAGGACAGAGAGCTCCTCCGCTCCCTCACGGACGGCAACCGCCCTTTCGCAACTCACTTTAGCCCACCGCTTCGAGCATGGAACGGCAACCCGCCCTTTGTAACTATTGAACACTTTTTGCCCACCGCTTAGATATTATGCCCTATAATGCATCAATGGCACCTTGGATTCCCGGCATCGGCACAGGGTTAGGTTTAGCTTGTGCAGCTTTTCGTGGGAACTGGCAAACATAAAAACAATTTAACAACAAAAAAAAATTAAAAAAACTAAACTACAAAAATAAATGAACAAAAATAAACTAAAAAAACAAAAATAAACATAAAACACAACATAAATCCAGGCCAACCTATATAGGTTACTGCCGGCTGTACCATTCATTATTTCAAAACTTATACTCTACGGTAAACTTTTCATCTAAATAATATGTTTGAACAAAAAATTACAAACTTAAAACAATATACAAAACCAATAATTAATTATAAACTGGGCTTTGACCTCCAAATTGTGGTTTGTGATTTAAATCGCAGAATGCTGTTACCACTTTGTGACTGTATATACTGAGATGGATGTACATTCATTATTTTACAAAGTTAATGTGTCGTCCTTGATGCAAATTAATGCTGGTAATATAGAGTCAGCAAAATGTATAGTTATTCAAGTGAGAGCTATTAACCATTTAATTGATATGTTCATTTTCCAAAAAAAAGCTGCGGTTTTAGAAAGACATAGAGAATCACTTAATCAACTGGGAGAGAGCATACCCAGCGTGATGTTTTTGAAACTAACCAATTTAAGTAGCATACAAATTGGAAAAGTCTAGCTGAAAATTACCAAAGGGCCTATAATTGGCCCCACAACTTGTCTTATTAAAAGAAAACTAACCCTGTTGGAAGTCCTTGAAGACAAAAAGGCCAACTGTGTTTATCTGTTATTCAAACACACACACAGGTCTGGATGGGTAGGCACCATTACCATGAGTCTGCAGAGCACGTGTGACGTCTCTTACAGTGAAAGTCAATCAGCTGCCTCAGCTGAAACCTGATGAAACATCTCAAATCTTTGCATCCAAAGAAGTTTGTAGAGAGGTAATGTTAGTGTCTGTTTTTGCTCTCTGGGCTGGTTCAAAAACAGTTATACAATTTTTTTTATTTTTTTTATTTTTTGATGTGTGTGTGTGGTTGCCAACATTCTTTTCCACCACAAATATTTGTAATGTATATGTGCAGTTATACAATTTTTTTTTATTTTTTTATTTTTTGATGTGTGTGTGTGGTTGTAACAAAGATTACATATTGGTTGGAAAATACTGCTGCCAATTCCAAAGTAAGCATATTTAAAGCAATAGACAAATTGTTTGAATTAAACTCAATTCTACGTGATCAATAGCTAAATTCGGTTATCAATTCACTTTTTAGTGCTTAATCTCAACACATTCAAACAATCCACATTATAAAAAAAAACAAACTATAAAAAAAAAAAAATTCAAATTTTAGTGCTTAATCTCATTCTGTGCACACACAGTTCAGTAATTTATGGGAGTGAGCACCTCATTCTAAAAACAAATTAACTTTGAAATTACAGAAATTCTAAATGTGTATAGACCTCTTTGCAAGAAATCACAGAAAACAAGTTACGTCTTAACTATGAGTGTTGCCAGAATTTAAATCCAAATGCGTTATCTTGGAAATAAGCCACATACCAAAATATCGTGAGCTGCACCTGCCTAATTTATTAACTCCATAAAATGGATTGCTTTTATGAGACCGAGCCCAAAGATGCTTAATTGATGCTTGCAATAAGTGGACGTGGCAACACTTCAAGAGCATGCTGTGCAAAGCAGCCTTCCAAACATAAACAAAACATGACGGCTCTGTTAATGGTGGTTTAGTTAACATCACAAAACAAGTCTTTGGTTTTATTTGCTAAAATTTTAAAATCTCCAAAAAAAAAAAAAAAATGGGATTTTACCAAACAAGACAACCTAAACATTCAAATTTTTACACACACATCATAAAACCACACACATAAAACTTTTATTTTATAATTTATTTAAGGTGTGTACGTGGCCAATGTTCTTTTGCAATAAAACAAGCTATATAACATTTCCTGTTGTATGGTGACTTGCTTGTGGTAACAAGGTCTCCTGGAGTGGAGAAAATTGGTGCCGAAAATAGAAGGTGCTGCTGTTTTGCAAGTTTAGCAATATAATAACACTATATCAGAGTGTGTTGGAATAAATGCTAAAGTTTTCTCAACTTTTATCAGTATGACAGAGCTTAACTTGAGCTTTACAAAACCTTCCTCCTTTACATTCTCACAATCACCTTTGAAATGATTAGATTATCAGCATTCTCTGACACAGCATAAACTGAAGTGTGTACATGGCCTTAAACCTTGGATCAATGAATGAGACTCCGAGGAGATGGTCCTGAAGGTTACACTCTGTATATCTGTTTTCCAGGTCCTGACAGATGACTATCATGTCAAACTTTATGTTTGAACTGTCTTCATCGCTTGGTATCATTGTACAATCACTTTCTTCAGAGCGAGGATCACTGACACACATTTTTCAGGGCTCCAGAGCAGTGTAATTTTCATAAAGAGGTTAAGCAGATTAATAATTTCCTCTACAAGTTTCAGTTCACTGTCAGACAATACCAGTTCTTGACATTCTTCTTGGCATTCTTGTCCATTAAGGCAGAGTAGATGTCAGGCTGCTGCACCAGATACTACTTAAATGTGTCATAAATGCTGTTCCATTGATCTTAGATATCATGGATAAGTTTGTGAGCAAGTCTAGAATGGCAGCTGATACTTTTGCAGAAAAAAAATGCATTACTTTCTAAGTTGCTCTTAGGTGGGGCACTCGGTGATACAGTAGTTCCTTCTTGGACATGCAAAGCAGAGCTTATATAGTTCGGCCAAACTTAAACAAACAAACAAAAAAAAAAAAGAAAAACCTAAAATGGTAATTTAGAAGTAATCGGCTCTTTTCTATCCCGTTTTTAAAAACTAGTATATTAATACTAAAATAACTGTGGTGCAAATCATCCAGTTTGTGGCCCAAATCTGCCTTTTATTATTTTATTTTATTTTATTTTATTTTATTTTATTTTATTTCCCTAAATAAATATTATATGAAATATTTTTAAATATATATAGTAAATAATTATTATATGAAATATTTTTAAAGAAACCTTTCTTAATTTATTTCATAATAATTTATGTTTCAAATACATTTTTATATGATGTAGTAAATGTGTTTTATATATACACATAGTGCAATCCCCAATCTTTGATCAGACTTATTAGGGCTACATATCTTTTGCTATGAACACCTCTAGCGCTTTAGTTATTGCTTTGTGATCTGAATGAGCACTAAGTGTCTGGTTAAAAACTGTGCTGTTCTGGCCCCATCTGTACCTCTGTGTCGGGGTGATGCTGTAAATGGTTCATAATATCTGTTGTATTGCCATGAGGCTACACTTGCGTCAAGAACTATATGCAAACTTTTTGACCATGGTTTTGTTATTGACTGCAAATCTAAAGTGTGCTCATGTGGTAGTGCCACAACTGTTCTATATATCACTTTTGATTGCAGCATCTTTCTACTGCATTTAAATCTGTCCTAAAGAATAAATAGTTCCTCAATTTGAGAACTTTTTTTTTCACACAAACAGACATGTCACTCCAGGAAATGGATGCTTTCAATTTTAAAGTATAATTGTACATAATTTACATTCCCCACGCTTACATCAACATAATTACAGTTTTGCATAAAATGGGACCTAAAATAAGTCACTTTTCTTCTTGCTGATTGCTCTTTATCACTGCTACTATACATCCATTGTTTTGTCTCTCCTCCTCCAGTGCCTTCACGGGGTATTCTTAAGGTCAAGGAACAGAACAACATTGTGAATTATGACAGCCCATCACCACACCACTGAACCTGCTGCTCTCTTCATAGCATAGTGTCTTTTTATACTCCTCACACAACAATGACATCATCTTGATTTCACATCCTTCACCTCAGCTCTTCTTTCCTGTTCTTGTGTGTTTTTCTTATGTAAATCCTCACAAAACCACCTTGAATGGGATAGGCCTATCAGAAATGTGACGTTTTTATTTAAACCCACAAGTAGAAGCAAAAGATTTAGACATATGCATATGAAAATGCATAAACTAGCTCTTGTTGTCTTTAAACAATTTGTTTGACAGTTATTAATGCTGCTTTATGCACACGCAGATGGTGCATTAGACAACTTGTACCATATGTACTGTATCTGCAACCATAAAAATTCTTTATCATACAAAGTAAGCCAAAATCTCCTTAAATTAAACATATTGATATTGCACTGCACATGCAAAAATAGAAAAATTTACTTTTTAGTTTAAATTGTGTTTGTAATTGCTGTGTTTAGACTCAAAATATCTCTTTAATTTTGAAAGTGTCTTGCTCTTGACATCTAAAAATTTACTTCACAAAGCTATTTTTATTCTTGGTGCAAGTGAAACGTCTCGGTTACGTACGTAACCCTCGTTCCCTGATGGAGGGAACGGAGACGTTATGTCGAACGACATATGGGGTCTCACTTGGGAGGCCAATCATCTCTGAGTTTAAGAGAAAACGCCAATGAAAATTGGCTAGTGGATTTAACATACCTGAGCCACTCCCCGTGCCTACGGGTATAAATAGGCGACAGGTGCATCCACTCATTCAGGTTTTACGCTGAGGAGCCGAGAACGTGTCCCGGCAACAGCGAATGGTTCAAAGTTGTGGCATGGGGACATAACGTCTCCGTTCCCTCCATAAGGGAACGAGGGTTACGTACGTAACCGAGACGTTCCTTATCTGTCGGTCACTACGAGTTATGTCGAACGACATATGGGGTCCTATGGAAAACGCCACAAACCTGAACACCGTCACAACCCTGTGGCGCTGCAAATTGTCGACAAGCCGCAGCGTGTCACAAAAGCTACGCTTAAGGTCGTGACCTTCCCAAAGAGCCCCAGCGCAAATTTCACTGACCTTGGTACCGAAGGGGACCAAAAGGGTGAGTACATCGCTGCTGGAGAAGGCCATGCTGCTGTTCCGTCCACAAAAAGTTTTTGGAAGGGATTTCAACCTTCAGTGAAAGATTGCTTCAAATCTTCCCTATTTGTTCTTTCAGCTTGGCAGAACGATGGGGAAGCGAGCCTTAGGGAAAAGGTCGCTACGGAGACCACATCCTACCCGTAGGGAGGTGACATGTGGAGATACTGATATGGACTGACCCAGGGGGCAGTACTACATATGGAATGGGTCTCTGAGGCAGGTCCTACCTTGGAGTAGGGATGGAACAGCTGCCAGAAGAGACTGACAGAGCGGGTCTGTCAAGGGAAGACACGGGTTTACCAAGAGGGAAACCTTACTGTAGAAGAAAACACATATGGGATTACCCGTAGGGAATCAAGCCATATGGACACCTAGCCCAGTACAGGGGCCGACCGAAACTCCGGGCATGCTAACACCAGTACTGGGCCTGGCGCCAGACTGCTCCGCCAAGTCTGACCGCCGAGGGTGCTGGAGGATGCTCGACCAGGGTACACCAACCGGGGAACTCTACTGGGAGAAGAAAGGCGCTCACATCCCCGTGTTAGGGGGAATGGCGCAGCAAGCGTGACACCGAGCCAGTCCTTCCCGCCAATTACCTGTTACCCAACACACGGGAAGAAACTGGGTCTACACGAAGGTTGTAAAACCTCACAAAGGTGTTAGGTGTCGCCCAGCCCGCAGCTCGACAGATGTCTGCCAGAGAGGCGCCGTGCGCCAGCGCATAGGAGGCCGCCACACTCCGTGTGGAGTGGGCCCTCACCCCCAGGGGGCACGGCTCGCCTTGGGAATGGTACGCCAAGGCGATGACATCCACTATCCAGTGAGCCAACCTCTGCTTGGAGACAGCCTTCCCCTTCTGCTGACCTCCAAAGCAGACCAGGAGCTGCTCAGAGCTTCTGAAGCTCTGGGTGCGGTCCACGTATATGCGAAGCGCCCTACGGGACACAGCAACGCCAAGGCTGGATCTGCCTCCTCCCAGGGCAGCGCTTTGCAGGTTCACCACCTGGTCTCGGAAGGGCGTGGTGGGAACCTTGGGCACATATCCAGGCCGGTGTCTCAGGACAACGTGAGAGTAGGCCGGCCAAAACACAAGGCACTCTTAGCTCACGAAAATGCTTGGAGGTCCCCGACCCTCTTGATGGAAGTGAGCGCGACCAGGAGCGCTGTCTTGAGAGACAGGAACTTAAGCTCGACTGAATCCAGCGGCTCAAAGGGACCCCCCTGAAGTCCAGCCAGAACAATAGAGAGGTCCCAGGAGGGAATCAGGGGTGTCCTAGGAGGATTTAACCTTCTGGCACCCCTCAGGAACCTAACGATCAGGTCATGCCTCCCCAGGGACCGGCCGTCCCACTGCATCGTGATGGGCTGCAATGGCAGCCACAATACACTTTCAAGGTGGAGGGTGACAGCCTACGCTCCAACCTTCCTTGCAGGAAAGAAAGCACGACTCTGACCGAGCATCTCCGGGGGTCTTCTCGGTGAGAAGAACACCAATTCGTGAACAGACTCCACTTCAGAGCATAGGCCTGCCTCGTAGAGGGGGCTCTAGCCTGAGTGATAGTGTCTACCACCGCCCGGTGGCAGATCACTTAGGTCTGCCGCGTCCCATCCAGAAGCCACACGTGGAGGTTTCCAGAGATCTGGACGCGGGTGCCAAATGGTGCCCAGCCCCTGAGAGAGGAGGTCCCCTCCTCCTCAGGGGGATGCGCCAGGGAGGGGCTGTCACGAGGAGCATGAGTTCCGAAAACCAGGTCCGGGTGGGCCAGTAGGGCGCAACCAACAGGACCTGTTCCTCGTCCTCCCTCACCTTGCACAGTGTCTGTGCGAGCAGGCTCACTGGGGGAAAACGCATACTTGCGTAGAGCCCGAGGCCAGCTGTGTGCCAGTGCATCCATGCCCAGGGGGGCCTGGGACAGGAACTAGTACAGCTGGCAGTGGGAAGACTCGTGGTAAGCAAACAGATCTACCTGGGCTTCCCCGAATCGACTCCAGATCAGCTGGACCGTCTGGGGATGGAGTCGCCATTCCCCAGGGAAAGTGAGCTGTCGTGAGAGCGCATCGGCTGCACGATTGAGCTCCCCTGGGATGTGGATAGCGCGCAGCGACTTGAGCCGCGTCTGACTCCAGAGGAGGAGATGGCGGGCGAGTTGAGACATGCGACGTGATCGTAGACCGCCCTGTCGGTTGATGTACGAAACAGCCGCAGTGTTGTCCGTGCGGACCAACACGTGCTTGTCCAGCAACAGCGGCCGAAACCGCCGTAAAGCTAGATGCACTGCCAGCAACTCCAGACAGCTGATGTGCCAAAGCAGTCGAGGTTCTGTCCAGGACCCTGAAACTGCCTGCCCGTTGCACGTCACGCCCCCACAGCCCGTTTAAAGGCAAGGTCCGTCCAGGGTCTGAATAGGCAGTGACACTCTGATGTGATTGTCACGCGAAGTAAACCAAATCCATCACCAGACTCTGAATTGGCGGCGACACATCGGTGTGATGGTGACACGATGTGTACCGCGGCGCCATGCCCATCTCGGGACTCGGGGAGTGCAACCAGTGCTGAAGTGGCCTCATATGAAGCAACCCGAGCGGCGTGACTGCGGCTGCGGATGCCATATGCCCCAGGAGCCTCTGAAAGTGTTTCAGTGGTACCACTGTCCTGCCTCTGAAGGAACTCAGGCAGTTCAGCACTGACTGGGCACGCTCGCTGGTGAGACGTGCCGTCATACTCACCGAGTCTAACTCCATACCGAGATAAGAGATTCTCTGCGCAGGGGAGAGCTTGCTCTTCTCTCGGTTGACCTGAAGCCCCAACTGACTGAGGCGCCGGAGCACGAAGTCCCTGTGATCGCACAACTCCTCTCGGGACCGGGCCATAATGAGCCAGTCGTCGAGATAGTTGAGGATCCTGATGCCCACTTTCCCAAAGTGGGGCAAGGGCGCCCTCCGCGACCTTCGCTAAGACACCGGGGACAGGGAGAGCCCGAAGGGGAGGACCTTGTACTGCCATGCCTGACCCTCGAATGCAAACCGCAGAAACGGTCTGTGACGAGGGAGGATCGAGACATGAAAGTATGCGTCTTTCAGGTCGCTCGCTGCAAACCAGTCCTGGGGCTGAACGCATTTGATAATGCGTTTCTCTGCGTCAACATCTTGAACGGGAGCTTGTGCAGGGCCCGATTCAAGACTCGCAGATCCAGGATAGGTCGAAGGCCACCGCTTTTCTTGGGTACGATGAAGTAAGGGCTGTAAAACCCCGTCCTCATCTCGGCTGGAGGGACCGGCTCCATTGCATCCTTCGCCAGGAGGACAGCAATCTCCTCGCGCAAGACAGAGGCGTCCCGGACTGCCACCGAAGTCTCGAGCACGCCATTGAACTTGGGAGGTCACCGGGCAACTGAATCGTGTAACCGAGTCAGACCGTCTGAATGAGCCAGCATGACGGGTTGGGCAGCGCAAGCCACGCTCCCAAACTCCGTACAAGTGGCACCAAAGGGACAGTCGACATACCCGCAGTGGTGCAGCGATGGGGAGCTGTGTCGGATGGCCCAGAAAGCATCGCGTTCCAAATCATCACAGCCACACTCCCCGTGTTCCCGGAGGAACTGGCCAGAGACGCGTGGAGAGGCGTTGCGTCTCCGAACCGCGACCTCTTGACCGCTGGCGAAGGGGGGCGTCGTGGGTGAGAATGAGGAGGCAGTGCGTCGCTCATCGTCAACCCACGAGCCTTGCAACTCGGAGGAAAGGGAAATTGCTCTTTATTGAAAAAGTGGGTGCCGCCGGCCGTTGGACCAGCGGCGGAACAGAAAGAAACGTAAACTGAAGATTCTCCACCCGGCCCTCCTCCGGGGGAAGGAGTGGCGCTGTTTCCGCCAACTCCTGAAGAGCAGTCTCCCACATCTCCGAGTTGCCCGTGTCAGGGCCGCTTAGTCGTCTTCCTCGAGGACTTCGCAGCCGGGGAGTGACACGGGGGGCGCGCCGCTCTCCCTGCGCGGGGCTCGACGCGCCGGCCTCGAAGAACTCTCAGCACGGGGCGGAGCTGGTGTGGAGGACGCAGGGGGGCGCCCACGGCGACGAGCAGGCTGAGGCGCTGCCCGCGACGGAATGGTGGCAACCGGAGGATCACGTCGGGGCAAGATGTGTTGGATGGCCTCAGTCTGCTTTTGCACTGCTGAGAACTGCTGGGCAAAGTCCTCGACAGTGTCGCCGAACAGGCCTGCCTGGGAGATGGGAGCATCAAGAAAGCGAGCTTTGTCGACGTCTCTCATCTCGGCCAGGTTTAGCCAGAGATGGCGCTCCTGGACCACTAACGTGGACATCGCCTTCCCGAGGGACCGCGCCGTGACTTTCGTCGCCCGTAAGGCGAAGTCAGTCGCCGTGCGCAGCTCCTGCATCAACCTCGGGTCGGTACCACCCTCGTGCATTGCTTTCAGTGCCTTGGCTTGATGTACCTGCAGGATAGCCATGGCATGCAGGGCAGAGGCAGCCTGGCCCGCAGCACTGTAAGCCTTGGCAGCCAGAGCCGCCGACAGCTTACAGGCCTTGGACGGGAGACGCGGACGATTCCTCCAAGTGGCGGCGTTTTGTGTGGGGCACATGTGCACCGCAACCCGCTCTCTCCACCTGGGGAATGTCCACGTACCCCCTGGCTGCCCCGCCATCGAGGGTGGTGAGGATGGAAGAGGGAGACGAGCGGCTTCTGGCCGTAAAAGGGGCCGTCCACGACTTCGTCACCTCTTCATGCACCTCCGGGAAGAAAGGAACCGGAGCAGAACGCGGTTGTGAGCCGCGCTCCGCGCCGAGAAACCAATCATCCAGCCGCGAGCGCTCAGGGTTGGGCGGTGTAGTCACCTCCAGCCCGATGCTCACGGCTGCCCGGGCAAGCATGGCTGACAACTCTAAGTCAGATTCGGCAGTGGCGACAACACCCGAGGGGGGCAGCCCCGCCGAATCCTCATCCTCAGAAGCCGATAGCCCATCCCCCGATGCTGCAATCGACATCTGATCCTCGGGCGGTGCACCGAAAGACACGCTGGGGCCGCCATGAGACGGCTCAGCAGAATCAATCGGCAGCGGCACGGGACATGCGCTGCGGGAGGAGTGAGAGGTCCGTGGGGCGTGGCCCGGCGGAGAAGCTCTCACTGTCACCCTCAGATCTCCCAGAGCGCCAGCCGGCGGTCCTCTGCTCGAGCCAGAGAAACCGGGACGGGTGGCGACAGAGGGGTCTGCTGCACTCCCCTTGAGGAGTGAGAGACGCGATCGCAGCGATGCCATGCTCATACGCCCACAATAGACGCATGAGTCATCCACGAGCGCTGCCTCAGCGTGTTGGGACGCCCAGGCACTGCAGACAACGCTCGTGACCGTCAACCGAGGACAGGAAACGACCGCATCCAGAAGGACACGGACGAAACGACATCTTGAAAAAGACGCGAATCGTCCGTGATTTGCTCTTTTAGGAACTGCTCTCTTAGCCGAAGCACCCAGGGGAATCACTGCTGCAGGGACACCGCTGTAGTGCGCCGTCACGCCGACCAGGAACAGCTCTCCACAACACAAAGATGAAACGGCTTTGTAGTGATATCCCATCAACTACTCGGCTCCGAAGCAAAAATCTGAATGAGTGGATGCACCTGTCGCCTATTTATACCCGTAGGCACGGGGAGTGGCTCAGGTATGTTAAATCCACTAGCCAATTTTCATTGGCGTTTTCTCTTAAACTCAGAGATGATTGGCCTCCCAAGTGAGACCCCATATGTCGTTCGACATAACTCGTAGTGACCGACAGATAGGGAACTGTATTTAATATAGTCTGTTTAATCTTGTTCTTTAACCTGACTTTTTAATCTGTGCAGTTTTGATCATGTTTCTTGAGGATGAATATTTATCAAGTTGCATTTTTTTTTTTTTTTTATTGAAACATTATCTGATTACATAATGTTCTCCTTTCGAGAGTGGGAGTGGGAATGGGATTGGGACGTGACCCAGGTTGGATTCAAACTTGGCTCCAACTGTTCTCATATTTTAACTAGTCTTGCTAATAAGCGAATTGTCAACAGCATCAGTGTGGATTGACAGAAGAGAGATTAAAAGAATAAAGGAGCAGCTGGTCAGTGTTTGCAGTGTACAGAAGGGAGAGCGAGTGTGTGAGAGAAAGAGAGACATAAACAGAGACAGAAGGAGAAAATATGGGCCTGAAACTCAAGATAGCATTTGCGCCTGGAAATTTGGCCTTCACACTGACTATACCACAAAAGCGTATTCATCAAAATTAATTGCAAGGCACAATCTTTCTTCCTGGATATAAAGAAGCTCTCTTAGTGGGCGAAAGGTCATTTTTTTCCAGGCACAACTGAATCAAAAGAGCAAGGAATGTATAATAAGCATTATAACACATGATGATAAAATGTCTCTTCAAAAAGCATAAAAAAATAAGATTTACTGAAAATTCCATTTGCAAGGTTTTGCAGACTTTGAGTAGATTTTAATAAATAAAATATATGCACCTTTCCAAGGTAATTTGAAATGAAATGAGAGTAAATCTCTCAAGTAAAGTAATACTTTCCTACAAATCTAATCCATCTATCTGATAAAATACAATATATTGGTGAATATTGTGGGTTATAATATAGAAATAAAATAGCGTATTTCCTTCAGACAATGTTGAACTGGAAGATCATCACTGGAAAGGGGTTCTTCCAGCCATGGATAAGATCTTTGAGAGGGATTGTCTGACTAAAGACAAACATAAATGATGAATTAGACAAAGCACATCAATAACTCTCTGAGTGCTGCTTAATGAGGCATATAAACGAACAGATAAGAAGTTAGTCTGGACAATCCCATTTATCAGTTCTCCAGAGTGACCTATATAAAAAAGGAATGGCCAGGGATTTTATACATTTCAGACAAATGCTGTATTACTGTGTGCAGTGCTGTTCTAGTCTATAGCCACGGAAGGGGTTTTGGCTCCTTGTGTACTTTTTCTCAAAGACAAATAATCTATTAAAAACACTTATGTTGCTATGTGTCATCTACTGTATGTTATTTAAAAATAAGCCTTTTTTGTTTTTTCAAGTAAGCAATATTCAACATGTGACTTGATTCAGTGAGAATCCTTATGAAAAATTAATTGTAAATTATGCACAATTTCAATGCATATACACCCCATATTGATGAAGTATAACTAAATCTGCTTGATCTGTTCTAGGGGAAAAAAAATGTGACAGTGAAATCCACAAATGTGAAGTCCACAAATTGGCATAAATTGATTTCAAGTCAGTCTTGTTTCTCATGTGTATAAGAAAGATACTTAATAAAGTTTGCTTTCTTCATCAAAGTTTTATCAGTTAATTCACAAGTTCACCCCCCAAAAATTTAACATTCTGTCATTACTTTCGACATGACTTTCTTTCATCCATAGAACACAAATGATGTCATTTTTACTGGAGTAATTGGCTGATGCTTATTGTTAGGAACAGAACCAAATTTAACTGGTCTGGATCAATCCTTTTTCTGGAACTGATTCACCTGAAGAAGAAAAAAAAAGAAAATGAAAAAAAAAAAAAGAATGATCATTAATAAATCAGACATGTATAGTGGATGCCAAGAATGACTTAAAAATGCTATTTTTTTTATTGTCACTCAAAGCTATCATGTGGCTTCAGAGGCCTTGAAACACACCACACAAGTGGAACGGATTTTATTATTATTATTATTAGTAGTAGTAGTAGTAGTATAGAGCTTTATAGACACAATTTCATTCACTTGTTATTATTTTAAAAGTAGTGGCCAGGGCACCGACATCTCGAGAAACAACATGAGGGTAAGTAAAAATTTCTCAAGTATTTCTTGAATGTTAGATGTCATGACCCACTTTGGTTTGCTGATTACTGAGTGGCCTAGACAAAAAGAAACTCCAAGACATCCTTTTCAGAGAATCATCAGTCTATAGATCATGTCCTTCCACTGACTTCTGCGTCAGTATATGGCTCATTTGCCATGGAGGTCAGGGTTTGAGATCTTGAAGTGATGAGGCAACGCTCACCTGACACGCCCATCAATGTGATGAGATGTCTCGGAGACTCTGACACTTGAAATTCAACCACAGCACAGTTTTCTTTTTCAGAGGTTCCAAGTGAGTACTGTATTGCTAACATAGACTCAAGAAAGTGTTTGACACTGGGATGTAAAATATGAAGGCACCATTAAATCTCAGGATGCTGAATAATAACTAACTCTGCTTGAGCAGTTCCAGAGTGGGGAAAATGAGTTGAACACAAGACACATAAAATAGTTTGTGTGAAAATGGAACAAATTCCCATGGTTCAAAAACTTGATTTCCAGTTAGTCTTGTTTCTTATATGAATTAAGTGAAATTCACACTGTCTTGTGAAGTGAAAACCTGCATGTTTGTATGAAAGAAACAAATCAATCAATAAGATTTATTTTTTTTTTACTTCAAACTGTTGCTTCTGCCTAAAATGTGAGTCCTCTATTCATATTATTGCTTTCTCCTGTTAAAAAAAATAAATAAATAACATCTGATTCAGGAGAGAAATATGCACAGGTCAAGCACCATTTACAAACGAAAACCGTCAAAATTTTCTAAATGAAACTGTTGGTGGATTTTGACTTAAGTGGGCAACATGAGATGCATATTTCAATGGAGGAAGCATTATTATAGATTATGGGCAATTTTGGCCAGAAGAGACAGTTTAAAGTTAAAGCAACAGTTTCTTACAAACACACAGCTTTCCCCACCAAAAGACATCAATTGATGGACTGTTGTGTGGGTTGCTTGTGGATTATTTTGGTGTTTTTATCAGCTGTTTGGACTCTCATTCTGACGGCACCCATCCATTGCAGAGGATCCACTGAGCAAGTGATGTAATGCTAAATTTCTTGCTTTACAGACATACACGACTGCTTTCTAGGTACTGTACGTTTAACAACGCAGCACATATATTCAGTTCAGACTTCTTCATTTTCTATGTACTGCTGCTTAAGTGTGGTTAGAAAGTGCTTTCAAATAATCTCCCTTTATTGTGCCTTTAATGACATCTGCCTCGATGGCAGCTAGTCATCTTACACTCTCTCTCTTCTGTCCTTGTCCGTGGCACCAAAGGCATAAAAGATGTCGAATGGATTTGAGAAAAAAATCCCCTGTCCCCTATTTATCACTTTTAATCATTTCCTGCAGATTTTTCAAGACCACGATTATTGAATGCATCTATCTTTTTCTTGTTCGACGGCTGGACAGAGACGGATCGCACCGGCGCAGAGATTTAAGGACTTCCCCACACCATCAGATAGACGCTGACAGTCCTTAATTCTTCTAAATGCTAACTGCCCTTTGTCCCGGGTACACAGCAGACAGAAATGTGCACACACACACATAAAGTACCCAGTGACACAAACTTGAACGTGCAATGTCGATTCCTTCTGAATGAACAATGTGTGCATTGTGGAACAGAAGCATGTGGATTGTGAGACACAAAGTCACATGCACAGAGAGACGGAGTGTGTGGACTATGAATGAGAACAGGTTGTCACAGTCAGTGTCGTTCACAGCTGTATTTCGAAAGGGCTTCATCATGCGTTTAATTTAAATTTGACAAATAGTTTTTCAAGGTAGCATATTTGTAGACAAAATTCTTCAACCTCCATTTAAATTCTGATCAAACATACAGTGATTCATAATTTTGACACATTGCCCTTTTCCATTAAAGGGATAGTTCACCCAAGGTCATTTATTCACCCAAACCTGGATGATTTTCTGTCTGCTGTGGCATTGTATGGAAAACAAAACAAATCACTGACATATTTCTCAAAATATATTCTTTTGTGTTCCACAACAGAAAAAAAGTCAGTTTTGGAATGACAAGAGGATGAGTAAATGATTTTTGGCTGAACAGCTCCTACTACAACAACATGTGCTCGAGCTGCATGAAGTCTACGAGTTTGTGGAAAACCAGATAATAATGTTCACCAACATGATTTAAAATGATCCAAAGCCATATTTTGTGTTTGTGTGTTTTCTTATGAGATTAGGACGGTCTGAACAAAAGCACGTCAGTATCACAATTTTGCCTATTTTACTTGTGACCTAAAATATCTTCTTGTAAACTTTGTGTATTTCCAGGTTTTAATGGCGAAAACTCAATATGTCCTATAGTGCACTATCAGTTTTTAGACCCTGGTGCAAAACACTATCAATATTTCCTAAAGATTAGGAACAGAGGTAGATCTTTGCAGTTAGTTACTGCTGTTAGTAAAAGTCCTTTTAGCAGGAGAGTTAATTTTCACTTTACTAAACAACATAGAGGAGAAAAAGCAAAGATAAGGACCACATTTCTTTACATAATCACCTACCTCATGAAAATTTCAGCTAAAGTGAATAAATCATTTACCTAGCTATATTCAAAATCACGTTCAACAGCATTAGAGTCAGCTCAGATCAGTGGTGCCATCGCCATAAGAAACGTAATATATACATAATTTATTCAGAGTGGCACATATTATACACTCCCCCCTCAATTTCACTTACATAGATGGACAGACAGACAGACAGAAAATAATGATGTACAATTTCCATTTGCTATTAGTAGCCATTTGTGCTTTCCCTTAAAATACTGTTTAGTTTCCTGAGATGCAAAAACCCAATTAACCATATTTTTATTTTTATTTTTTTATGCATTTATTTATTTTTTGGGAGGAAGGGTTCAGATTGGAGCTTTAAGACCAATTAAATGTGGTTTGCTTTCTCACAATGATCTGGACACTTTAGTAAATACCACAACGACCATTTCACAGAATTAATGATATGCTTACAAGTTTTCCCGAAACCTTTTATTAAGGTTGTGATTATTAGATGAAAAGCATTTATGTATGACAGTGGGTGTAACAGAACCTACTGTATACTACACAATCAGAAAGCATCATTAAAAAAATATAATGTGATATAATACATAGCATGTGGAGAAACTGCCTCATGACTTGATCGTATCAAGATTTGGTTTGATGGAAGTTGTGGCATGATGGTCTGCACACGTGTCTTAACTCACTGAGGCGTAGTGTGCAACGTGAGTGTGAAGCTGGCTCATATCCTTTCACTGTTCCCATTAGAAAGAACCAAAAATATAACAAAACATCATTGACTTTTGTTATTAAAGAAACATTAGCCAAAAGCACCATAGACATTAAAACGTAGCAGTCATAATTGCAGAGGCCAGCATTTACTGGGCTGCCTGGGTGAAAATGAGACCAGATTAAACACAATTATAACTGGCCCCACAGAGGTTGATCACCTAAAACATGGTTTAATTAAGGTGTTACTTAAAGTATTAAATCCATTCCCTTCTTAGCGCAAGAATGCACCTTATTAAGATTCAAGAAGTAATGATCTTATGCTTCATGTTTATGGCCATAACATCCAAACAAAACAACTTTTTAGAATTGTTACCTTGCAAGTCTGTATATGTCAGTCTAGTACACGGCAGGTTTCTTTTTTTTATTATTATTATTATTATTTTTTTTTTTTTAAGTTAACTTACATTTACCAAGGTCAGAAGAGGTTGTGAGCTTTTCCATACGTCATTACAGATACTCATAAAATATTGATTGTGTTTTTGTTTGCAGAACTTCGGAAGTTATAGCCTAATCATGCCCCAAACAAGCGCTTTGCCTCATCGCTTCTCCCAGTGTGATTCGCAGTCTGAAATATCACATGGCATTTGGCCTGGAATTCATATGCATGGATCATAGTTTAGCTAAAATGGCCAAAAGTAATGGCTATAATGGATCCAGAGAGAGGTATGTGGGAAGTTTCATTTCAGGTCAGGATAGGGCCACTTATTTGAAGTCCACTGCAGATTGCAATAAATAGCAATGCATTTATTAATACAAAGGATTCTGATGCGGTTTATGGATTGGCTTAATTAAAATGTTAATTTTATGGTAATTGCCTCTCTACATTTCGGGTCTTGACATTTTCCTGTGGCAATAGATCCATCTCGTAAAAACAAAGTTTTGGTCCTCAAATTTGATTTCACGGCTGTGTCATAAACAAAACAGATCACCTGTGCTTTGCTCGCTAAAAGGTTCAACAGATATTTAACAAAGTTGAAGAGATTGAAGTGTTATGTAGTGATTACATATTAATGGGCTGATATTATTGAGTTATTGCAGAGGGATATGATATACCCAAAGCAACATAGGATGCATTTGAGCATTTTAGCTCGTTTCTATGTCTGGAAACTTATTTAGTGCTTAATCTGGAGAAAAAAAAAAAAAACAGAAAGAAAAAAAACCTGTATTCTTTTTTATATATATTTTTTTTTCATTTTTTCCCAATATAATAATAATAATAATAATTAAAACAAAAACATTCTTAAAAAACAAAAAATGCTGCTACTTTTGTACAAGTTTATTTTTAACACTAATTAAACAGTAGTTAATTTGCTTTGAATGGACACTAATTAAATAATTAGTTAAATAATTAATTAACTAACATAGTTAATGTTATATCTCAAGCTGTTTTATCACAATCCACTAGTGTTTTCTTTTTAATGTTTGTAGCATATGGACAAACTTGCACTTGTGACCTTTTTTAGCAGCAGCATTTTTCTCTGAAGTTCAGTTTATCATTTGCATTCGTTAATTAATTACTGCATTTTATTATCATTTGCAAATTGAAATATTGCAAAATACATTTTCTTCTAAAAACACTATGTGGGTAATGTGTGCTGGAGCCCCTATGAAGCCATTTTCAAGGAAATTTATGAGAGAAGGGCATGTGATAAAAAAAAATTCCCTCCATCTGATTCTGCTGTCTAAAAGCCTCATTCTGCAAACGCTGCCTCTAAACACATTTTAACGCTGGTGAGAATGAATACCAGGAATAAATTGGCCATAATTGCTTATATTTTATAAAAGCTCACATCTTAGTGGAAAGAAGTCCAAATGGTCAGTATCAACAGTAAAAAAGAGAGCAACTTACAGAGATGGAGAGAGAGAGAGAGATCTTATTATTGGAGCCAGCACATTTTTATGTTGTCACAACTCTTGGAATGCTACTTTGCATCTTTTCCACTTCATATTTAACTTTCATGATGTGACCATTTTTATTTTATTTTCCCTCAAGTTTTGGAGGAATGATTGTTAAGTGGCCTTTCATTTCCACTCTGCCCTTCAGATGAACATCAAATCCATCATCGGTGGAAAGGCAAAGCAGAACGTGCGACATCATTGACTGAATGCTAAATTATCAGTGGTTTGAAAGCGTGATTAGCTTTTTGTCACGCCGTCCCGCTCATTTTTCGGCAATTACGTGTTTTCAGCGCTGATTCCCAAATGCGCCTTTTGTAGTTTTGTTTTTTCAAGTGTTGTTCAAAAATACTCATTAACCCTCATTAGAAATCAACCGCCTGGCATGTTTTGGACTATATTTGAACACACTGGCCTGCTTATCGCAGTAAAACTGATTTGTATGCCCGAATTTCAATGTTTTGGCCTTAACATCTTGAACACGGTGTGCTGAGGAAGCGACTGCCATCGGTCCATCCCTTGTGCTCTTTGACAGACTGTGCTGAGGGAACCAAAGCAAAGCATCAGAGGTGTGAAGATCTCTTTTCAGATTTGAAGGGCAGCTTGAAAATATCCAGCATATGCCATATACAATATATCAGGAGAATATCAAGTATCTCCAGTGTGTGTCAATCACTACATTTCATCATCAGATATCTTCTGTATTTTACTGTGAATTTCCCTGCAGGTCTCCACAGTCCTGTGCACAACATCTGTAAATTTCACCCTAATGGTCTGTTTGGGATTTAGAGACTATTTTTGGAGGAAAAAACAAACAAACAAACAAACAAATAAATGAAATACAATAAATTAATAAATGTATTATTATTATCATTATTTGCATATCACAATGTGTATTAAAGAAAACATTCAGGTCTATATATACAGTATTTGGACACAGGCACAATTTTTTATTATTTTAACTGCTGACCAAAACATATTCAAGTTATATAATGAATATGGGCTTAAAGTGCACGCTCTGAAATTGGAGTAAAGGATAAGGAATTAAAATCTTTAAAGGGGTCATATGATGCAATTTCAAGTTTTTCTTTTGGAGTGTTACAAGCTGTTCTTGCATAGATGAGATCCCTAAAGTTGCAAAGACTAAAATGTCAAAACCAAAGAGATATTCTTTATAAAAGTTAAGACTCGTCCAGGCACTCCTAAAACGCATTGTTAAATACGCCCCTACGTATACGTCACTATGTGGGAAGATTTGCATAACACTGCCCAAATGTTCATGCAAAGAAAGAAGGCGTAACTTTGATTCTCGCAGTATTATTGTTGCTGCTGCCGCCGTCTTGTTGTGGAGATATTGTGTTTCGTTGTGGAAGCGAAACTACTTTGTTTAGTCTTCCAAAAGAGGACACAACTATAAATCATTGGTTAAGTTGTATCTACAGCACTGTTCCAGAACAGTTCTACCCAAATATTCAGATGTGTGCAGCGCATTTCACGGAGGACTGTTTCCTGATGCTGGGAGGGCTGTGCACAAAGGTTGTTTCTAGAAAGTGGGGCAATTTAAATTTTGCAAGGACAGTATGGCGCTTCTGACTCACAGTCTGTAAGTACATTTATATATTTAAAGATTTTGCCACTGACAATTCAAACGTGAGTTTTGAGCAATGTAGAATAGTGCCTGTTGTTTGTCATTTCTCTGATCACAAATTGGACATGGTTTTATGTTTACGCGGCGCGATATGTATATAAGTCATTATAATCTGCAATTATGTCCCCACTGGATGCAAAAAATTACTCGTTTGTAATGGGTTTTATTGTTTTTGTCTCGTCGCGCCAGGACACATCATGACAGTATGGTAAGGGACGTAACATGGCACTGGGTTACTTTTTTTTTGTTTGTGTACACATGTTCAGTGATGACGTGACAAAGGACAAAAGGAGCCGGATGAATTCACAAGTGTATTGGGATATACTTTCTGCCCAGATTCAGCCAAATGGAATTTGCATGTAATTCCTAAAAATTTTATGTTATATTTTTGTTCAACCCCTTGAATTAAAGCTTAAAGTCTGCACTTCAATTTCATCTTGATTGTTTCATTTTAATTCTATTCTTGTGGCATACAGAGCCAAAATTATGAAAATTTTGTCAGTGTCCAAATATATGGACCTGACTGTAATTTGAAGATAAGAGAAAGGTTAATTTCAAAATATTTCCAACTATTTTTAAAGATAAAGGTTGTGCAAAATTCAGTATTTAAATTTTAAAAAGTTCATTTAAAGGTGAATTTTAAATGAATGTAATTTAATGTAATGTAAGTTAGCAAATAATTTTTTTTTTTAATTCTAAAACTTTGTGACAAACCGCCTTGCCTGAAGACTCTGAAAACAACTTTTCTAGTTCAAGTTTTAAATTTCAATTAATTATAATTCTGCTTGCATTTAAATTTGAATTCTGCATCCTGTTTGCTACTTTACAGTGCTGGAGCCTTTGCAATCCCAAACATAAAGAATGTAAAGTTCATCTGAACAGAACACGAGAATCAATCTAGGTAATAGGGCAAAGATTGTTGCAGTCATGCTATGAAAAGACAGACTATAGAGATTGATTAATTGATTAACTGCTTCCGTAACTAAAGTTCTTTTAGAAGCAGATTTTGGATTTAACATTTTCGCCTAACCATGTTCAAACACATAAATTATCTGCCTCCTAAAGTGACTATTTGGCTGTAAATATGATGCACTGATTAATTACTCAGCAAACCATATATTCTCTCAGTCTCAGCTGCAGGCTGTGCTGTAGCAAAAAGAAATGCATTTATTCTGGAGCATTTGGGTTTGTTTGTTTATTCATTCATTTATGGCAATTTGCTTAATTTACTTATCCAAAGCTGCTTCATCAGTTGTAGGATGTCAGGGATTTCTTAGAATGACATTTTGCAATACAACGTCATAAGATTTGTGAACCACTGAAATCGCCTCCTCTGATGATATGAATGCCAATGCTGCGTAAATTGGAGTGCAAGTGCCAGACTAAAACTGCAAGAATGATGTTATTATAGCAAACAATAGTTTGATGTTTATGGCGGCTGAGTTTGAAGATGACATTGGAAATTACACAGATCACTGTAACATATATTTTACATTGTTTTATGATGGATAAATGCCAAGCAAAGCCAGAATGTTTCCCAAGCCTGCATGTGTCACCATTAAATGCATCCAGAGCTCTCAAAGTTGTTGAGCTAAAGCCAAAATGTATGCCAGTATCTCCATAGGTTTGTCTCGCCTTTATAAAAATAGCACAAAAATACTATATTCAATGTGAGCACATGCAGTTTGGACATTTATAAGGGATTTTGCAGTTACCTACTGTAACTGTGTGTGTTGTTAAGGCTAAATAATAAGCGTGCGTATATGGCACATTGTCTTTATTTACATTTACATTTAGTCATTTAGCAGATGCTTTTATCCAAAGTGACTTACAAGTGAGGTCAATGGAAGCAATCAAAATCAACAAAAGAGCAATGATATACAAGTGCTAAAAAAAAACAAGCAGTAAATGAATAGAGTCCAAGTCTAAAAGGGACAAGTTTTTATTATTATTAATTAATTAATTTTATTTTATTGATTCCGTTTATTTTATTTTAATTGGAGTTATTTGTTTTTTGATATATTTGTTTTTACATTGCATGTATTTATTTAGTTTAAAAAAGTGATTTTGTCGAAAAAGTTTTTAGTATTATTTATTTATACTTTTTTCAGGCTTATAAATTTTTAGACCTTATACCATATATTATGTCTAATAAATGAAAGTAAATCACAAGGTTTGCACAAAATGCATCTTTTTAAAAGATTATATTTGAACTCTCAGTTCTGTCCTCGACATAGTATTCTGTCCTTGAATTAATGATCCTTGTCCTTCAGATGCAGGTAAATGGCTGGAGGGTTTTGCACTTCTATGTTGAGCTGGTGGCTTATAAGGGATTGTTCTGTTTCCTTGATGTTAGGTTATTCTTTGTTGCACTGAATTGCATAAACTGCATTGCTTTGCTGTATAGCTCTCTGATCTGTCCTATGTTATTTGTCTCTGAAGTTTCACCTGATTTATTATATACAGGTAACAAATACAGAATGCAAATGTTATTCATGTAGGTTTTTAAAGCGCACTGTCATTTTGTCTGTCGAGAATGACTGATGTAATTAAGAAATTTCAGTTCTTTCACCAGGACTCTAATTAATGTTAATCAGATAGTAAACATGAGCCTGTTTTCACAGTAAATTAATCTGACACACAGCAACTGACATGCAAAAAGTGTCTCAAGTGATTGTTTATGAATGTTTAACATTCCAGTAGAACTAAATTCAAATTATAATTCAAGAACCATTATTAAATGTACATTTTAAGAAAATATAATAAGGCACATGCATCTATTTTCTTTCAATAATTCAATAAAAAAGGCAATATATTCATAGATATGCTGCACTTATGCAATTAGTCATAGAGTATGTATTTTAAGTAAAGTAGAATGAAAGAAATATTCATCTCTTTTTTTTTTTTTTAGCATCTTGCAAACATAGACAGAATATGTTTCTGTGTGGAAAGCTGTTGCTAAAAACAGTGACACACAATGGCATTAAGTAACATTGATTGTTTGTTATGTAATAGGTCTAACTGTTACAGTTCATTATAGTTCCATTGCTGCAGACAGTAATGATGTGCTGGGACAGAGGAAGCCTTTCATGGAGAAAGATGCCTTACATTCCAAATCCCCACAGAGGTCGAATCCTGCAGAACAATACCGTATTCAGTCTAAAGCCGGTTTCCACCCCAGCACAGGATTTAATACATGCACAGATCTGCAGAGGTCACAAGCTGTAAGTCACAAGTCCCTTACTTTGTTTGACTCCACAGATATGACCAAACAGCCTGGATTCTGACTGTGGATACTGTATTAAACCTATTATTATTTCTGATTAGCTTTCCTGGTTTAACAATGCGTAATAATAATGTACATGATTCGTTGCTCTTATATAGAATTAAGATCTTGCAGGTTAATTTGAAAAATAACACTTGAGCCTTTTGAAGCTCAAGCAGTAATTTTTATTATTTATTTATTTATTATTTACTTCAGAATGCTTGAGTTTAAATTTGGTGATTGGTTACAAGTGTTTTTAAGTACTCTGTGTTTAAAGAAGTCTTTAAAGTATCCTGTTTACTCAGTAAGCAACCTTTTCAAACAATTCAGACTTGATTGCAGAAATATTCTCAGGTAAAAGTGTCAGTGCTACAAGCTTCATAATAAATAGATTAGCTATTAAAAGTGAAATCATTTGAAAATTAGCAATGCTACCACTTGCCTGTTGAAAAATGTGGTAAAGTAGTGATGCTTCTACCAAATGTTCAGATGAAGACAGAACATACACCATATATTCAATCAGATGGGTAATAACTGATTACATGTAATCTGGATTACATAACCAGATTCCCAAAATGCAGTACTTAGAGTAATAATTAGATTATTAGTAGTAAATATTCTAAAGTGTTCACAATTAGATTAGTTACTTTTTTATGGATTACATGATTGAAGATTATTCACACAATGACAGTAAATTATTCTTAATTTAGTTATTCTCCATAATTATTCATCTTTAGGTCAAAGGTTATCTAAAAGTAATCCAAAAGTAGTCAGATTTCATGACCTTAAAACGACTAATCTAGATTACATTACTGACTACAATTTTCAGTACCAGAATACAATTTGTTAGTAATCTTTGCAGCACTGTCAATCAGTCAAAATAATTAGAATCCACCGACAAACAAAGATTCATAAAGGTTTAATGTAAGGTATCCTATTCTAGCCTAATGTTCATTTCAGGAGTCTGTCATTTTCGGGCAGTCCACGTGATTTGAACACATAGTATTGTCGGATGAAATAAAACCTCATTAATTATTGTGGTTGTCTCACTCTCCATGACTGGTAACGCGCGACTGCAAGTATGAATATTTTACTCCCCGTGGGAAAGCTTTTAAAGTGCTCACAGAGGATTTACTCTCGAATCAGGAAGATCAAGTGTTATCTTTCTACTGTGGAACCTGGTTTTCTGAAAACCAGAGAGAGAAAGAAACACTGATTTCTGAAAGAGGTCTTACAAAAATACATTAGCATGTAATTGTAGATATCAGCGAAGAGATCTGCAATTGTAATGCAACCAGAACTTTTTAATGAAAATATGATGCTGTCCCTGTGAATCCTTGCTCCCTCCATTTGTTTTGATGACAGATTGCAAGGTAAGGAAGTATTTCACTTCTATTTAAATCTGTAACATCAGTCAATTCCACTGATGTTAACAGTACTCCTCAAAATGGGAAACGGAAAAAGAACAGGAAGGATTAACCACATTAGTTGGGAATGCATATGGCTCCCTAGCACTATGGCATTAACTGGGAATTGCATTGTGGGATATGTCCTCTGGGGGAATCGTATGAATGGGTGCTCTGTACAGTGCAAAGGTTCATGCAATATTCAGTAGGCAGAGCCGTCTCCAGATATATGTATTCAAAGACAATCAGACTTCTCAGAACTTTGGTGAGGAAAATAGTCTGTCAAGATAATAGAATATTATTCATGCCAATGATGAGCTGCTCACACAAATCAACTCAACTGCTGTATCTATATAAGTGATGATATGTTTCAGAAACGGATGTGTACAAAATGATAGGTGGAATTATATTAGAATGAACTGCCAGTGGCATTTGCCCTCCATTGGTGAAATAGAGAAATGGAAAAGTCGGAAATAGAAAAGGTTTGGAAAGTTTGGTTAGTTATTTGTAATGACAGGTCATGAGCTTGACACTCAACTTTACCCTCAAGAGACAGTGTGATTGCTGGGTCGATTTCACAGTTTTGCATGTGGAACATCTCCATTAGTTATGAAATATACGCTTGCTGAGTGCCACTGAAGCAGGTGTTGTGCACCATTAGGAATTAATATGAGAATGCTTTTAAAATTCCAATTTAATTCCTGGATTTGAATTGAAGCACTGTTGCTGGAAATGGATGCATAATTGCATTTCAAATTTGGTTGTTAAAGGGATAGTTCACCCAAAAATGAAAACTCTGTCATTAATTACTCACCCTTGTGTCGTTCCAAACCTGTAAGACCTTCATTCATGTTTAGAATACTAATTAAGATATTTTGCATGCATTCCGCAAGCTCTCTGACCCTCCCATAGACAGCGATCCTAACACAATCAAGGCCATTAAAATAATCCATGTGACATCAGTGGTTGAACCGTAATTTTACAAAGCAACGAAAATACTTTGTGTGTGCAAAGAAAGCAAAAATCACAACTTTATTCAACAATTTGTCTCAGCGTCACCCTGGCGCCATTTTGGAACTATCCCTTTAAGAAGTCAAATTAAGATGGATCAAAATGCATTGCATTAAACATTGGCTTGGGTTGGTTGATGTGATGGATGCATAGACACATAGGTAGGTAGATAGATGCATTATTAGTGCATGCTTTATAGAATGTGTTGTTTTTCTTAGAATTTCTGTTCAGTAAATTCCTCTTCCTGTCATTCCAATTCACATTCTAATGCAACTTTCTGTGGGTGTGCGGCCAATTCAATTAATATTCCAACTCTTGGGCCAGTTCTACAATTAGGAATGTTCTCCTAAATATTTTGTATGAATCTTTGTTTGCAGATTATTCTAGCCAGAACCACTTAGCTAGAAAGCGTCAGACAGTAATGAAAAGCTCACAGTTTGTTTTGCTGATCTGTAACATTTAAAGGTGAAAATGGTACATTGGTTCAGCAAAATGGCATAGATGTACAGCAATTCTGCTTTCAAATATTGCAGATTATTGCACAGAAATAACTCAAAATTAAGCTTGAGGATAACCAGTGTATTTGCTGCTAAAGTGCTTCTTTTAAAGATTTGATGCCTGTAAATTGGAAGTTTCTGTTTTGTTTAAAAGTGTTCACTGTATCAACCTGGTAGCTTGTAAAAGACTCTCTCACTCCTGGAGGTTGAAACAGGCAATTTTTGTCAGCTCTTGCCTTTTTTCTGTGTGCAATATGCATCAGACGGTCAGTGAACAAACTGTGGGTGATCTGTGGGCGTGATGTCTGAGTCTGAGAGCATTTGTGCCCATTGTAGCTGCTTTGATGATTGGATTCGAGGCTGGGTGTTACATCTTAAAACAGTAAGATGGGTTTTGGGTGTTCCTAAAACCAGTGTCTGGATGTGAATCATTCATTATTCATGGGGAAAGAATGTTCCCCTAAAATCGAGGCTGGATAAGAGTGCTTGATAATGCTAAATAAATAAAGAATGCCAGTTTGGGGCACTGAATGTAGAAGCCAAGTGAACTAATTGTGCTTGTTCGGTTTTATATAATCTACAGTATGTATATGAATGTAACTTAATGTTTAAATTCAGTGTTTTAATAATTGAATATCTGGACCATGGAGATCACAAGATATTTTAGGAGTAGATTCGGAGTACCGATACAGAGCAGTGCAGGTAACTGAAAGTTCCAGCTGTGTGTGAACTTGTTAGTGTGCATATTTGAGCAATTCATCACTGGTTGAATCGTGTGCAGGTTAAAAATGTTCTGTATTGTAGGAGGAACACTTTTGGCTAAATCCATTAGCAGTATGAGCTCTCTTCTAAAACCATCTTTAGTTTTGAAGTTCTGACTGATGTTTATTAAATTAATACTTAATGAAGTGGTTAATATGCTTTCAGAATGCATGCTGAAAGTATTGGAAAACCATGCACCAAGGGATTGCATGTCTAGGGTAACCAAAGTAAAGGTTTGCTGGTATGCATGAAAGGACAGTGTCGCTGGAAATTGGTTGTAGGCTGTGAAAAAAAAAAAAAAAAGAGTTTTCTAGAACTTTAATTCAAAAAAATTAAAATAAAACAAAGATAATTAATTTAATTATTTTTAAACAAAAAAAAATTACTTATTTATTTATTTGAAGGAATGAAAATACTTGAGAAGGTTGGCAGAATAAAAATAATCAAAGAAGAAAAGAGTGCAAGGGAATCATTGCACATTAAGTGGAGGCAACAAAGATTGTAAAAAGGTATTTACAGACAACATACAGTAATCCACTTTTTCTCTCATTTAGCTTGCAGTAGCCTATATACTGAGGAAATCCCACTAGCTGCAGTAGAAAATGCGTAGGATGATTGTTAGAGTGGATGGAAAGTGGTAAGTAGGTAGAGTAGCGATCACCATAACCACAGTAGAAGGCAGAGGAACTCTCCAGTAAGAGTTATGCTAGCAGTCATAAAAAACACAGCAAGTACCACAACGGGCTGACGAGGCCCAACAGGTAGAAAATGTAGGGGCTGTAAGAGATAGAGAGGCAGGGAACAGGAGGTGACGCCGCAGGTGCACTTGCAGTCATCAAGACCACAGGAGGAGAGCAAGTTTGAGTGACAGGCACTGATGCAGGTGTCTCAGTGGAAAGAATTGAGCATTTGGGGAAAAGAAATACTGCTTTTCTCATGACGGGTAATGGACCTGTAGTCAAAGGAAGGTAAATGGGAGGGCAAAGGTACTGCATTTATCAATGATGTAGCAGCTGAAGGTGCAGTGGGCCCTTGGTTGAACTTAGTAGAACTTAGTAGAACAGGTTTGTACAGAAATCTGAATTTGTAAATTGTTATAAGATTTAAAATTAAAATTATATACCATAACCATTCCAATGTTAAATTACTATGTGGATATTTTACATTATATTGCCACCGATAAAAATTAATAATAATACAAAATAAAAATAAAATAAAAAATAAAAACATAGCACAATTGCAATTTTCAAGTTGGGGTCTCATTTTTGTAACATCTTGCACAGTTAACTACATCCAGAAAGTAGGCAGTCACACCTACTTTTCTACATTTACCTTAATGTCATTTGGCTCAATTTTGATTTCATTTTTTGACTGTACTAATGCATAAAAATACAATAGTAAAGTATGTTTGCAGATATTCAGGAAACATACTAGTTCAGATACTTGTTTCTCCTTAAAGCAAAGCTTCAGCCAGTTACTCTCCTTTGAAATGTGCATTTAATATCGGAATGTCTGTTTTTGATTTGGTCTGTGTGATTTCCCCCATTGTCATTTTACTCAATACCCCAGGTTGCCAGTTGGTGGAAAACACAGCATAGTCATAGAAGCCAGGAAACAAACTGTGTCAGAGATTGCAGATTCTCCCCAACCTAAAAAGCCTCGGCATCTAAAAGTCTCTTCGGCCAGAGTAATATTAAAATGCAGATCAACTCATCTACTTACTGCCTAAGGCTTGGCACCTTCCGTTGGCAATTGCACTCATTCCTGTGATGTGTCTTCAATCTGGCAACACACATCAGCGTTGAGTCTGAGGGACTGGGAGAATCAACTCTCTAATATTTAAAATCAGTTCCCATTTCAACTGCTATTTGTCAGTATTACATACTGCACCTTTAAGTGTTCTTTTGTTATAGTTATAAAATTAGTCAAATTTGAAAAACAGTTCTGTATCCTACTTGCGACTTAAAATTAAATTCAGTCATAAATAGCACACAGCCCTATTGCAGATATACAGGTACACTAGCATTCTTAAATAGACATTTAATCCATGCTTCATTGGGTGGGAATGAGTCTGCTATGAGAAAGTGAGAACATTTTATGTGATATTGAATCAAAGAACTCAATAATATGTCATAAAATCTGGAATACAGTTGTGGTAGTGATACAGAAACTCACAAAATAAAATTGCTAGGCTCATTGTATTAATACATTTGCTGAGAGGGCCTACCTGAGCGTAACTGAATAAGGAAATCAGTAAAAGAACTTATACTGCTGCTAGGAAAATGTCATCTGGACAACTTAAGGTAATAAGAAGTACCAAAAAGATATTTGAATTACATGATGAACATCACCATAGGAGATGTTAAATGGACCGAAGCGATCAGACGATTCATTTAATTTACCTTTGAGAGGAAAATGCTATATTCCGACAGGAAACCGCCAATGCTCTTTGAGGCAAACACATTTCATTCTGAGATTCTCTCATTGTTGAGTGCTTGAGATGATTTAGGATTTCGATGATTGGAAAACAGTCTGAGATACTGTTCATTTAATGTAAAAACACCAAATAATGTTTCAGTGACATAATCTTATCTGTCAGAATGAGTTATTAAGTTTTCCAGCCAAATAACAGACTACAATAAGAGATTAATGTGCAAAAGGCGGTAAATAAATTCATCTCACAGAAGTGACTGTTGTATTTGGCTGAAACTCAAAAATTTCCCATTTTCTCAAAAATAATCACTGGAGGTTGTGTAGGTTGGTGGAAAGGATGCAAAAAGGAAGCTTGAATTACCAGGGGTTTTGATCGGCAGGTGCCACAGTAAATTTGTTGAGACAGAAGCGACTCCAAAGTCCTGCCAGTGAAAGCGGTGAATACGGAGCAGCTGGCATCCTGGCAGGCATCACTTTTGATATTACAATGAGAACCACATGGGCTTGAGTTGCTGGTGTTATAGGCAGTTACTATATTCATATGGACTGCAGTAATTATTGGTCTTCTTCCAAATACAACAATATTGAGATTAAGCAGTTTACACAGGTTTCTAATTGAACTATTCTGCTTTGCATGTTGCAGAAGCATCATGATTATAGCCTGAAAAAAATGCGAATGAGTGGTAGCTACAGATATGGCCTGGTAACCAAAATTTTGCGTTCCATGAACCATAACCATGCTTAAACCCACATTTCTCATGAGAAACTATAGTTGCAAGAGCTAAATGACAGATTAATAAATTAGTAGCTGTATGATATAACTAGAATAGCTCAGGAGGAGCCATTGTAAACATTTTTTTTTTTTTTTTTTTTTTTATTGGGCTAGTGTCATATTTATAATGAGACCAATGTATTTTTTGCAGTCCATGTAAACATAGCCTCTAAAGTAAACAATAGTTCCATGTATATGATGATGTCAGCTAGTTAAGTTGTTCATTTGGAGAAATTGGAAGCTTATTTATGCAAAAATACTTCTGACTTTTTATAATTTATCCCATAATTCTGACCTTTCTGTCATTTGACTTAACATCTTGCAATTAATAATAATAATAATAATAATAATAATAATAATAATAATAATAATAATAATAATAATAATAATAATAATAAGGTAATTGTGACTTTTTAGCTCACAATTCTGAGTTTTCTTCAAATTTATAATTTATATCCTCAAATTTATAATTCTGCCATTATTGCTTACAATTTTGAGTTTATATCTCACACTGATGACAATTCAATAATGTTATATAAAAGTCTGAATTGTGATATAAAAGTCACAATTACTTTTATTTATTCATTTTATTTTTCATTTATATGTTTCATAGAGGAAATAATTTTCCATGGGAGAAAGATCCTTTGAAATCTGAGGATAAAAGATGTTTTGTTCCATAAACATAAGCTGTTTGCATTTTGTGTGGCAAACTGTACACATACATCTGCTGATGCCTGCCATGCTTAAAAATAAAATATATCAAATACAACATTGTATAAATTCATTCATATTTTATTTATATTTTAATGCAAAATATAAATAGTTTATTTTGTTAATTACAACCAAATGCCATTTGCCATCATTTACACCAGGGCATAAGTAGCATCTGTCTTATTTGTAGAATTTTGAATTGATCTTTCCCCGCTGATTTTATTGACAAGCATGAAGTGAATTGCGAGTAATTTCCCAAAGCATTTAAATGCCCAGATGCATGACCTGATTCTAAACAAAACTTAAATACTAACCTATACCTATATAGTGTACGGATCTATGGGCGAGATACTGCAATGAAATTTTTATGAATTAAAACAGAGAGTGTGAGAGAGCACAAGTATCAAGAGTCTGAACTCTGTTTAAATATTACACCATGAGATCCAGCTCTGCGATTGCTCCTGACCTTCCCACTGGACCTCTACAGAGAAAGAATACCAAATAATGTGAGGAAATAGCTCCATTAAATGAACGCTCTCTTTGGGACAAGAGAAGCAAAGGTTTTAAGGCACATACTGTATAGCTTAGGGTGACTGGCTGGTATGTTCTTCTTTTTTGTGCTTTGTTCTCAGTTTCCTCCTTTGATGGAAAGCCTCTGTGAGTCATCTATTGGCTAATTATTGGTCTCTCAACTGTTGCTGCTACACAAGTCATTGGCAGCCTTGCTATGAACACCAATCAAATACACAAACTCTGTCGTTCTTCTACTATGATATGTGCCTTTTTTGGGGCTTTCATGATATCTGTGATTGTTCCAGTTATAGCCTTCCTTGGCTGTTGCCCTGGGAACACAGATGACAACATGTCAGTCTTTTTGCAGGCTGAAACCTGTGCCTAATTTGACATGAAACCAAAACTTGAAATTTTCACTCCTAGAATTCTATGCGTTTGCACAAACATCCTGGCAGAACAGAAGAACTTGTTCAGATTGATGACATGGCTCATCTGCTTAAGTGTAAATTTGGCAAATACCAGCATGAGTGTCTGGTTTACCAGACTGCTTGTCTCAGTCAAACCAGTTGACTGCGAGCTAAAAAAAGAGACTCCAACAGATCTGAAACCAGCAGTGACATTCTGCCCTCGGTCCGTTGGATATCTTGTAGGAGTCTGAGAGATCTGTTCCAGGAAGTGCTGTTATGTGCCAAGAGTTTCTATTCACTTTCACCTGCTCAAGTTCACAGAAAGAGGCTGTCGTGTGTTGGGTGGATCACATTTAAATAGCATTGATTTCTCTGACGTGCAGGCGGAATATAAGATGATGGACCATGATGTCTTCTTGAGCACCTATGGAGAGAGAGGGAGAAAGAAGGAGAGAAAGTGATGAGTGTGTTCTCATCTCTGGAGGCCTGTCCATAGCTGTGCTATTAATCCAATACAATATATCTGTTTAATACTGTGAGTCTAGGCCTGTCTAGCTGTTAGTCATTTTAATGCTTTTAGAATGACAAGGCGGTGGATTTAACTCATAGAGGAAGGGCACATGGACAGACAGAGATGGAGAGTAACATGCACAAACAATATATGCATAATATGCAATATGCAAAAACATCAGCTTGTTGCTATGAACTTCAAAATTTGTCTGAACTTTAAGGCTGGGTTTGAGGTAATTTGGTCTAAAGTTACATCATTTATTTATATTCAGATTCCTTAAATCTCTTTCATATTTTGAGTCACAACACATGCTTTATCATTTTATATTTTGTTCAAGATGATTAAATAAGTATTTTGGAAGGAGAAAATGCTAAATATCTGAACTGTGAGGGAGAACAGATCTGTTGCAAAGTATGTTTAAAGTACTGTACCTGCTCACTGCTCAGATATTCATTTGTGGAATATCTTATAACTGGAATAACACTATGGTTGTAACGGTACACAAACATGACAGTTCGGTACGCACCTCGGTTTTGACATCATGGTTCGGTATGGTTTCGGTACAGCAGGAGGGAAAAATACTAAAACATATATATATATATATATATATATATTATATATATATATATATATATATATTATTATATATATATATATATTATGTATATAAATTAAACAATGTTTTAACTGAGCAAATTGCTCTATCTTTAAATAAATGTAATTATAAATAAATTTTATAATAATAAAATAATATAATAGTAATTAAAATAATTAAAAAAAGTATATATAAAAATCTACCTCAGCTTTTGCTCTAAACTATAGCTCCCTATAGTTTAGAGCAGAAGCTGAGGTAGATTTTATATATATTCTTTTATATATCTCTCCCTTTTACATTACTATAAGGTTACAATTAACAACAGAACCAAAACTTAAATTGAATTACTGTTTATTTTTAACTATAATCAATATGAAAAAAAAAAAAAAAAAATGTATGCAAACATGTAAATTGCATTCAATGTAGTTTTTATATTAAATTCTAAATTATACAATTTCTATTTGTTGTTGAAATATAGTCGTTTACACAATGGTTGTTATAACTTAAATATAGCCTACATTGAATGATTAAGACATCACTAACAGGTAAAGTAAAATATAATGCGTAGCTATATAGTCTAATATTTTAAGAAATGCTTTTCTCCAGACTTAATTTCTCTGGTGAACTGACGAGCTGTGGACTGATGACTTGCCTGAGGTAAATAAAATACCATGTTACATTTTGTTTGCAAACCGTTTTAATCATATATTTCCACGAGTGAAACACTGATTGCGAATACAAGAAAAACGAGATGTTAATTTATGTTTATTTCGTGTTGCTGAACTGAAGCGTTTACACAGCGAGCTGTCACGACTCATCAAAGATTGCCAAAACGGCATTTTTTGTCTGAATTTCCTGAATTTTTTTTTATGATTTATTCAGTACACCTGCGTACCGAATCGACAATTTTCCGTACGAATACGCGTGGTTAAACCCACAACTGTAGTTATTTTTACTTAACTTAAATGCATATTTCGGGTCTTTAGCGACCCGGGACATCATTCACTACCCTCGCCCTCCTCCATTTTTTAAAGTTAGACATCAACTTTCTTAGTATTCCTCAATCTGTTATATAGGAATGTTTGTTTTCTGATTATTATTATTATTATTATTATTATTTTTTTTTTTTGTAAAATATGTATAGGGTCACTACCCGAAGTGTGTGTAATAGTGAAAGCATTATTTTTCCTGCGCAACAATATTTAAATAGCTGATGGCTTAATACTTGCAATTCGCCATTATTCCTCGAGGTGACACTGTTTCATATACAATGATGACATGATGTTTCACTCATAATTGCCTCAGGCATAAAAAGTTTCAAAAGGTAATAAATATGCTTAATTAATTAATTAATTAATTTTCTTGTGCAATTTTGTTCTTAAAATATTAAGAGTTTTATTTATTTTACTTATTTATTTATTGCTGTCGCTGCAGTTAGAGATCCATCCATGCCAGGTCCGTGTCGCTAAAGACCCGAATACGTAAAAATGATTGGTGAAACATTCACGAATTTAAGGGTTAAAAATGCTATATGAAAAATGTTTACATAATCAACCTATGATGACAAATTGTCACTATCGCTCTGATCGCTCATAACAGGAATGTCAAATGCACTTTCTGGAGGGCCACAGTCCTGCAGAGTTTAGCCAAAGATGTTCTTCTTCTTGGGAGATACAGTTGTTCACAGTTCCACCATTGGAGAAAGCGTAACAGTCAACTTGGATCATGTGTGCCTTGATAACCAATCACATTACAGCCTTGCAGTTAAAGATTAGCAGATAGGCAGTTGATTCATAAATGAAAAAGTCGTTTTCCCACAAAAGCAGTTTATTTTTTATTTTACTTTGCAGTCTTGAAAACTATGGATTTAAACAACATCAGTGTACTAAAAATGGAAGTTGTACTAAAAAGGATGGAACAAGGTTTTTTTTTTTTTTTTTTTTTTTTTTGGATTTTAGTAAAGTTTTACACACAGATTACAATACAAACCCCGCCCTGTCTTCCATCAACCCCCTTTTTCGTGGTTAGTTGTGCCAACATAGCACAACTGGTGCTCGTGATTCCCATTAAAAGTTTTGTCCAATATTGTCTCTGGTTCATTCTGTCGTTTAAGTATATATTTAATGCATGCGTTTGTATTTTTTCCAATCCCGCCTTTTATCTTTAAAAAAATAATACATGCGTTTGTATTTTTATAAAAAAAAAAAAAATACACACTAAAAAATCAAATAAATAATAAACAAACACAGACTTTTATTTTGGATGTGATTAATCGCGATTAATCATTTGACAGCACTACTAAAAACACTGTAGTATGTCACTTTGTTAACATACATTAAGCACCTGTGCATACTGACTGAACACCTAATACACACCGTCTACACACATATTTGCTTTTGTTGTGTAAATGAACAGCCAGAGTGCATTATTTTTTTCCCACCATTTTAAGTTGAAAACAGTGTCATGTAAATGCCCCTATAAAAGTGTGTTGGAGCTAAACTCTGCAGGACTGTGACTTCAATTCATAGGTCTTCAACCCTGCTCCTGGACACCCACCCTATTAGTTTAGTTCCAGCCTGCTTCAGCACACCTGCTTGTGATTTTCAAGATCCTGAACACCTTCATTAGCTTCTTCGGATGTGTTTGATCAGGGTTAGAGTTAAACTCTGCAGGGCAGTGGGTCTACAGGACCAGAGATGTACACCTCTGTGCTATATAGAGGACATATATTTAAAATCAAAAGTACACTGTTTTAGCATTCAATCAGTTACAAATAAAATATTTATTATTTAATTTATTTATTTGGATTGTCATATATTTTCAGACCCAACATTTCACCACTTTCCTGGAAACTGCATATTTTGCTTGTATCATTAATCAAACACACCATTCAACTCATTATTAGAGACTCCAAGACCTGAAATAGATGTGTCATAAAAAGAAGTCATGCAAAATAAGCTGTGTTGGCTCCAGGAACGTGCTTAAGAACCACTGTTCTAGAAAAAAAAGTAAGAATAGATGAGCATTTGATAGAGATATATATTACTGCTTTTCTTGGTATTGACATTTGCTATACATAAATCCAAAGAATTCCTTTAATGTGAGCATGCAATCCATTTCTAATAAGACGTGAGAGTGAGAAAATGTTTTAATGAGCTGAGCGTGAGCTGTATTTGCACTACAAAGTATGTATAAAGGGCTTTGCAATTAATCTGTATACCAGACATTCTTTTTTTTTAATTAGTTATGAAAGGGAAAGGATGGGGGCTTGGGAAAATTAATCTGTAACTCTAGGATAATGACGACTGAGAAACAGGGTCTTTTTTTATAAAAAATGAAACGTTTTCAATCACCTTAAGCCATACTAATAATGGTTTGATGTGGCAGGGTATCTATAGATCTATAGCTCTCTCTCCAAGCAGAAGAAAAGAGGGATCAAGAGAGATACTGAGATTCTAAGCCCGAAGGCATGAAAGTAGGCATATACTGATGTATGGAAGATCAGGTATGGATTGCTTTCAGCATAACTAGCACATAATCAGAATTTTACAACAAAATATTTAGTTGTCTTTGAGTACTATTTTTGAGGTCTGCTTCGGAGTTGTTTCGTTCACTTGTTAGGATTGTTGTCTTGGAATTGGAGCACAGTTCTAGACACAAAAACCTGATTGATGTGCATCAGATGCATTTGCAATTCTCTCATCGATCCAAAGGATGCTTCAAACAACGCTAAATTAACCACAACATCTTTAAAAATTAGAATAATTTTTCAACCGTATTTTCAAACAACGTTTTATTAACCACAACAGCTTTATAAGTTCGATCAGATAAATATCATTGTTACTTTTCAACAACGTTTCATTAATCACAACAGTTCATCAGAACACTAAATAGACGCTCAAGAACAAAAGTATAGTTCACTTGGGAAGGTAACCATATAGCAAAACTTGCACTTAATTTAAGATCTGTAACGGACAGTCATGACGTTAAGTACACAACTAAACGTATTATTCATAACTATAAATACACAACTAAACGTTTTATTTATTTATTTATTTATTTATTTATTTATTTATTACCAAAAAATATCGACTTCCACTAAAAAGTGTTTAAGACGTTTGGCAATTACAAATTTCAGAAAGAAATTAATTGAGCAAGACACTCAATTCCCACACTACTGTTAGTGTGTAATCATTAACACATCCAGGCAAACGTCATAATTGTCTCTCGGGCTATTAATATGCGAATTACTATAGTGACAATCTGCTCAAGCTCTGAGTGAAATTAATTTTCTCTACATCTGAAAGTTCCGTCACTGAGAGGCAACGCGACGAACAAAAGCGCTCAGATTGCGTCCGTATTGTTTTATTGCAGACAGCATTGTTGGGAAATGTCTGGGTGAATATGAATGTTGTGGCACTGGAAAGAATCGTGTCTTTATGGTCTTGCTCTCCTCTGTAATCCCCTGAGCTCCTCCCCTCCGTGCGTGGAGAGCTTCATTTGATCAAATCCTTCAAGTTGGAGCGCTTCGCTGAATCGCACTTTCCCACAGCATCTCAACTGTGGCTGCATCACCGCGCCGAAACTTGTACGAGGACTTCTTTCCGTCAATAACTGACGCTAAAGAGAGGAAAAGAACAGTGTATCGTGTTGTTATCCGCGATGGAGAGAGGAATCAGATATTGCCGGGTTAATGTTTTCTGCACCCTGCTTTTGATTTTGTTCGCTTGGGTTCCGGTGACCAAAACAGTGATAACTTGCAGGTCATGTCACCTGCTGGATAAGTGGAGCAGGCGGGAATTATTGGTGAGGATGGACAGTGGTGTCGATTTTGGTAAAGTTGGTGATAAAAATGGAGACGGGTCAACGGCGCTGTTTAATTCGGCTGGTGCTGAAACTGGTCAACCCGACTGCGGCGCAACCGACAACTGCGAACACACTCACACTCTGCGCAAAAAAAAAACACACACACTACTCCCATAAAAAAAAATGCCACTCGATGATAAACGGAAGTCGATGCGCAGTTATGGCAAAGTTTATAGCCTCAAACGTCCAGGTTCACAAGGTTCAGCCCCTGGAGAGCCCCATCACCGAGTGCGTAGAAGCACCCACGGACCCGGCTCGCCCCCAAGTGCGCGGTCGCTGCCGGCTTTTGGAAACAGCACCGCGCGGTCTGCGCGCAGAGTCCCCCGCTCTGATCTGAGATGGAACAGGGAAGAGCGGAGAACGGCCACATCGCGACAGGAGGAGCTGAAACTTACCAGCTCTACCTTTGCGCTGACAGGGGATTCCGCTCACAACCAAGCCATGGTGCACTGGTCCGGCCAAAACAGCAGCGTAAGTGAGAACAAAAATAAATAAATAAATAAATAAACAAACAAAAGAAAAAAACCCTATTAATTTGCTAAAGCTGTACACCCCTGTTGAGAATTTTAGAAGCACTATCCCACATTCTGATCTAAATGAGTGTCCGAAGGTGCGTGAGTGTGTGTTTGTGTGTGCAAAGGCTGTGTGTGTGAGAGATTTGCTGCGCACAGAGACGAACAGAAGTCCATTGTTGATGTCCAAGTGATTGCTTCATATCCGTTTCACGCCAGTTTTTTATTTGTTACACTTGCTTGGTCTTTGATTAACCCTGGCTAAATGAAGTACACTTTCCTGTGCAACACGTTTCCTACTTATGATTGTTTGTGACGTTGGCTCACCAGCTGCTACTCACGCTTTTGAATGTTAATTCTTAATTATTCCTTATACCTTACAAAAAAAAAAAAAAACAAAAAAAAAACAACCTTGCCAACTGCCCAATAAACCAGGTTTAAAAAAACATACCTTTTACACTTGGCCAGAGTGGTGTGCTTGCTGGTTTTAGAGGGATTTTGGTAGCATTTAAGCTGGTCAGGCTGGGGGACCACCTTGCCAACTGCCTAAATCAGCTAAACACCAGCTTGGCCAGGCTATGAGACCATCTCGAACCAGCTAAGACAGCACATCAGCTTAAGCTGGCTGGATGAGTTTTGTTTTTTTTCTGCAGCAGGGATATTTTTAGGTGATGCATAGGTCTTGTTTATTACCTGAAACACTTTAGCAGAGATTTTGTGAGAATAACTAAATGAAACCCATTTCATACCATAGCCACGAGTTGCAATTACATTTTATACATATTGCACTCTGATCTCTGGTGGTTATTTAACCCATTTAATCTCAAATTATTATTATCAGATTTGTTAACTCATTTTACTCTTTGTATGGCCCCATGAGATGTTATTAGTAAGACCCAATAGAAATTAGCAAACATAATATGACACCATTTTTAGGCAATTCTGCAGAACAAGGAAATCATGCATTGTTAAAATTGTATTTATACTTCTCTTATTATTTTAAATCCGCAATTTTATGAGACTCAGTAATTTACGGCTTTTTGTTTTCCATCAGGCCGATTACATGTTTACGTGTCATTTGAGCATGATGCAGAGTTATAGTATGTACAGGGTCTGTTATTAATTATTATTAATAATATACTGGTAACCTTTTTTAGACACTTTGGTACTAAATTTTAATAACAAATTTAAATGGCTAGAATAAAATTGATCCTACAATACATCAAACTTGATAATCCATTGTAATATTTTTAACTTTCTTTCTTTCTTTCTTTCTTTCTTTCTTTCTTTCTTTCTTTCTTTCTTTCTTTCTTTCTTTCTTTCTTTCTTTCTTTCTTTCTTTCTTTATTGTATTGTGTTAATTTAGTAATGACTACAGTTTTTTGCAATAAGCTATAATGAGCATTTCTCACAATTCTCCTATGCAATATCACATCAGAGCAACTACATTTCACATATAATTTCTCATCCCCATTATATTCTCCCTCCCTCGCTTCTCAGAGCAGATGTTTTCTTGCCTTCAGGCAAAATCTGAGGGCATTTTCTAATTTAAACACTGTACTCACTAACACAACACATTTATTAGTGAGATGACAACCAGTGAAAACTTTCAGGACGGATACAGGGAGATGGTAACCTCAGGGGAATGAACTTCAGTATGTCCCACCAGCAGAACTCAATCATTTCGGCTCAGAGCTGCTGCCATTATCATATCTGTTAATTGAATTTTCCTGAAGTTGTGCTGTATGAATAGCGTATTCAGTAGCTTCAATATATATGGTCTTTTCATTCTCAGTAGGTATACAAGGAAACTTAACAATGGGCAAAGTAAAAAGAAGACTTTCATTTAGTATTCAGTGTCATTGCAGTATAAGGAATAATTGAGTAGGCCAGAAGTTTCTTTCCTTAGGTACTTTATGAATAAATAAACAGCTGTAGTTTATAATGATTTTTTATTTTGCAAATGGAAATGAGGATTAATGTTGGCTGTCTGTATATCTCAGAGCCCAGAGTTGATAATGCTTGTGCATGTTTGTAAGTTGGTGAGCACTAGCATTTGTTATTATATTGTTGATCTATATGAGCATGTAAATGTGTTTATGCATATTAATGTTTAGTGGTGATTGCTTATTAGACTCTATATTACAGGTATACAGCTTATAACAACAGCATCTTTCATCATATATTTAACGTATTTGAACATTTTTTTGAAAAACAGAGAAATAATATTGTTATGTTAAAGCCATCTGATTATTCAATCACTGGAGTGACTTTGCCTGAAGAAGTTCCTGTCAGCCAGCAGAAGGAGAGAATCAAGTGTTTTTGTAGCCAATTAGTAAGAAGTTAGTCACCAAAAGTTCCCGAGAACCCTGTAAAATGTGCAACCAGCACCATGCTAATGCTGTTAACTCACTCAAATCTATTTCTGGCTTCTTTAGCGCAAAACATGTAAGGGAAGGAGCAATATAACTATGTTACCAACTGACTCCTAAAATGCAACTAATTGGATGGTAAAAACATATTGTGTAGTCAACACTATGTCTTTGATTCAAGCCTGAACTGCATGATGGTTTGCTGGATGTGAAAAAAAAAAAAAAAAAAAACATGACTAGTTCTGAGTTATTTTAAACTCCTCTAATTTACTACCCTAAATACTAAACACATATATCAAACCACAATTATCTACTGACTAATTGTATTGACTAATTATTTGCAATTATTTGCACAACGCTTTTCAAAATATATATTGTTCTAGTGCAGCTTTACAAAGAATAGTGCCTTGCAAACCTGCTTGATTAATGCTTTATTTCCAAACTCAGTGATATTGAGGTCGTATTACTTTTTATTGATTAATAAACCCTATATGTTTGATTCTTTGAAAGGCACATAAACTCACATCAACACTAAAGCCAAGACTTATGTACTCTCCCACAAAAAAAAAAAAAAAAAAAAAACCTGGTTCAAACCCTTTTTTGACCCCTAACACAAATAATGCACAAACTGGTTAAACCATATTTGGATTTTGGAAACATTAGACTGAAATAGCTATTTTCTATTTCAAAGACAGAGTGAGAAAGAGAGAAATGGCAAAAACAATAAAAACAAAAAGACATATCTTGCACTCTAAAAAATGATGGGTTAAATACAACCCAGTGCTGGGTAAAATATTTAAAATGTTTTACTCAATCGTCTGGGTAGTAACCCAACCGCTCATTAGTGTGTGGGTCAATCGTCTGGGTAGTAACCCAACCGCTGGGTCAAAACAACCCAATTGCTGGGTTTGTCCATATTTCACCCAGGGTTGTATTTCACCCAACATTTTTTTAGAGTGTGTGCATGAGTGTGTGGGTGGACAGCTGAAGGGCAAGCATTTTTAGTTTTTCTAATATGAACGGTAGCTCTGCCATGAAGTATTTGGCAAGCAATGTAAATGAAGACAAATAACACTGAAAATGCCTTTGCTAGACAAAAACGAACAGCCACCACAAACATTTTACCCTTCGAGATAATTTTGCCTGTTGAAACAAATAACTCTCCAGTGTAACCGCATTCCAAACATTCAATACCAGGTCATTTTTTTTAACTTGAAAAATGAATAGCTCCCTACTGGAAATGGCAAACTCATAGCAGTATGGTACAATGACTTATTGCTAGCGTTACAGACCGGTTGCAGTTCAAGCTAATAATTCAGTTAAAGTCAACATGAAAACAGAACTGGTCATATTTAATTTCTTTATACGTTTTCCAGGTCATAATGTGAAGGATTTATCAATAAATGCAATTCCAAAGAAAAGATCTCATTGTCAACATAAAACGAGTTACGAATGTCATTTTTGTGTTGACTTAAACTCTACAAGATTTGAGATTATAGACAGTCAAATGATGATTTTAGTAAAGCTCACAGAAATACTCCCACCTAAAGGGTTCGTTCACCAAAAATGATTCAGACACTCTCCAGTGCGCCAAACATTCATATCTACCTGTTGCATGACAGTTTCTGGCAGATTATTTCTTAGTCCATTCCTTCGGTCCTACCTGAGCTCTGTCTTTCTCTCGCACTCTCAAATCCACGAATTAATCTGTGAATAATGGCAGCTTCAGTGGGGGTTTCTGTAGGGAGCAATCATGGCCGTTAGAGTGCAAAATTTTATAAAGCAAGAGTAATCTGAAGATAATGAGATAAAATTAGATGCAGGTGTTGTCATATTACTGTTTACTTCTTTTAAGACGCAGGATTTTCATACTGATCATTCCCTCAATTTAGGTCCCGATCCAGCAAGCCTGCATTTTTATTTTCTCTCAAGTGTCACAGTGATGTTTATTGTTCTCAAAATGTCATGAAAGAAAGACAAAATCACTAGTGGCATATATACCCCTCTTGTAGGATTCATGTTTGACATTAAACGCCAATTCAGAGCGTTGCTTCTCATGTTTACATTGATTGCCAAATTCATCTTTGTTGCTCTAAGGTAAACATAAAAGATTGAAACTTTAAATGAAAATGTTTTTATTCAGTATTGAACTCTTTAAACTGTAAGCATTGTGCTTTGCACTGAAGGTGATTTTGACATGTTTTGTTCAAAATATCTGGCCACAAGTGCTTAATATTATGTCTGTGAAAACCTTTGCATTCTGATTCTTACAAAGAATCAGTGATTTTTAAAAAAAAATGTTTTTATTATTATTAATTGAAGTCAGCATTTCAAAAAATTATTTGTAGAAACAAAGACTTTTTTATTAATACTAATCAAGAATACAGCTCTTTGTTTGCTTAGTATGATATAATAAACGGTGAATTCCTTTTAGTGATTAGGCTGTGATTTTAGAGTAAGTGTTTGTAGTTAGACTGTAACCTTGATTAATGCAATTAAAAGGATCAAATCTTTTCAGCTGTTTCTCTATCATAGCGGATAGCCCTTTATAAATTCATATTGTTCAGGATTTGCTGGTGGCATTTTAACTTAAAGTGTGAAGTGAAAATGAATGTATTAATAGTGAAACAAAGCACTGTTTGACAAAGGTCAAAAGTACATTTCTTTCCCAGGATTCTGTGATATTATGAGTACAATATTCTTTTTGACTGCTCTGTTAGCTGGACAGTGCTTAATGGTGATCTGCATTTAATGTTGAAAGGTGTGTGAATATCAGAGCATTAGCTTGTTGCTTGCCATGTTTCCAAGAATAAACTTTAGGAAATGACAGGAAGTATTCAGTGAACTGGAAACCAGATGAAGGACTGATGTAGCAGATTTTTATAGGAGAGATGTGGTTTCCTACAGGGGGCGCTTAGTGGCTCAAAAAGAAGATGGCCATTATTTGTATCAATGTTTAATTTTTATATTGTTTTATTATATATATATATATATTATATATAGTAATATATATATATATATATAATTTGTATCTTCTAATAAGGGTCAGTAATTAATGAAAATGTATCTGTCATTGCTGTATTTCATGGTAAATAAGACAGCAAGCTAAATGTAGGTGTTAAGGAGTGATCTTCTCGAAATGTTAATTAACAGAAGGAGTGTTGACTTCGCTCTGAGTGGAGACAGAATGACAGTGAGAGAAACACGTCCAACAGAATGAGAGATAAACAGGAGTGACATATCAGTGTGTGGAGAGAACACACAGAAGTATTTTTCTCCCAGCATCCATTTCATTCTTTTTGACAGGGGGTGAGCGGTACTTAAAGCTAGTCAGGGGTTTCTATATCCCAGAATGCAGTGGGAAACACGCATCTCAACCATAGGCGGCCTGCTCTGTGGCACAAATTGAATTTCAAGCAATCTCTAGCCCACAGGAACAGAAGTGAAAAAGCCAAAGAAAACATTTTTTTTTTCAGTATAAGTGAATCATGCTGAAAGATGAGATGACGGATTGCGATAATTGTACGAGTTAGCCGTTGCATGCTGGAGAATGGCGTGGCTAAACTTCACAAATCTACTGAGATTCCAACATCTGAATAAAGCCATTATTGCTCTTGCCTCACACACTGCCAGCGATTATTACCTCTTTTCTCCTCTCGAGAGAAAAGCAATTTGGTGATATTGACATCTGTGTTGTGATTTACTTCAGACTAAATGGCAGTTAAGGGATTAATCCACGTAAATGTCTGGTAATAAACCATCTAGTATGAAGAATGTTATATAGAATAATTCTCAAGTAGAAAGCTTTGATCAAATGCTCCAAAAAGTGACACTGGGCAATTAACATCCCTAAAATATATAGTTAATGCTTTCTTTATGTGAAATTGAACAGCAGAACATTTCCAGAAGAAAATGTGAGTGGTAGAAAACTTGGCATCAAAATGCTGCGGTGTTCTTTTGAGTTGCCAGGTTGTTTCAAGGCATTTGGAGTGGTTTTTATTGCGTCATAATGTAGTTTCAAGATGTTGCATTTGGTGGGTTATGTAGTTGCTAACGAGTTCTTCATGGTTTTTATGGGTTTTCATGACGTTTTAGGATGTTCTAGGTGGTTGCGTGGGTGGTTGTGAACAAACTTTAACCTCTTAACTGCCCCCCCCCTGTTTTGAACATACATGTAAAAATGCATTATTTACTAACAAACTTAAATGGTACAAATTTAATAAGGATGGTCTCTTTTTAAAGAAGACAATCATTTATTAATCAGTTGTTACTTAAGCATTTCAAAAAATAAAATAAAAAAAGTTATAGAAGTTTGTCTACTTTAAAGAAAATGTATTGTGCTATTTAATTTTATGTAAAGTAAATATTTTGTAATCTAAAATGACTATAAAATCAAAGCCATATGTCTCAATATGTTATGCTACAAATTTGAAGTTGATATTACAAAAATTGAGGTTCCTGTGAGATTTTTTCCTGTTAGATCGGGTGACACCCAATCGCCATATAATTTTTTATAATTTTCCTGTCACATATCTGTACAATTCAGGCACAATATTAATTACATCACAATCTAATCACAAAATATAAAAATCTGAGACTTTCCAACAATATGTATTTTGTCAAGATTATAAAATGATTTGATTATAAAATATTGTAGTACATTTAGTAATATGACACTTGACACTGCCCACTAGGGGGAGGAGCCTGCTAAGAGGATTTAAAATCTCAATTTCAAAACTGTTTTCACAGGATGAGTGTTTATGCTTTTGAATAATATCTAATTTACGATGATTACTAAATATATTATAAATATGAAGAAAGTCAATAAAAAAGAGCACCATGACAGTTATGACAAATATCCGTTATATTTGAAATTTTTATTGATCGTTTACTGGAATAAAACAGTGTAAAGGGTTCTAAAAGAAAACTATATATTTGAAAGAGAAAGAAAGAGTTGAACAATATACTGATATACATTTGGGTGTGTGTAGGTATTACGGTGGGATGGGGTGTGAGATACAGTCTGAGGGAATCAACACGGATCTCTGTGGAGAGCACAGAACAGCCAAATCAATCTTACACGTGTAATTGACATTCCCACTAGATGCTATTAAACATGCAGCACCTCAATACCGACTGCTGCCACGCTACAACCCAAACCTGCTCACACCCTCCAAACTAGCTGACAACCAAAAACAACTGGGAAAAGCTTTGAGACATTGATGCAGAGGCCTAAATGGATTGAAAATGCAGCAGCCAGGCCCTATTTTTGAACTAGATTTGGCTTAGTGGACGTTTTTAATCGGCAAGACATAAGGAAGGAGAATCCCACTGCATTCAGAAAAGGACATTTGTTTCAGAGAGCTGATGTAAGTGGTAAAATGAACAAGCTGTCCAGTTTCAAAGAGACAGTGGTGCCTTGAACAACATCCGAAAGTAAACTTAAACATATTCCCCATACTCTCAAATAAAGAGACCACAGTGTTGTTTTATTCCAATTTTTAAATATATGGAAGCTCATTTCTGTTACATAAGAAGAGGAAAGAAAATATGTCCTTTGGTAAATCATAATTATGACATAAAAATTACAATTATGAAAAAATTCATAACTATGAGATAAAAGACAGAAAAAAGTCTGACAAAAAGATGTAAATATTTTGCTCAATGTTATAATTGACTTTTAATCACACAATTTAAAAAACTGCACAAACACTTCAAAAACAAAAAAAAAAAACAAACCAAAAAACAAAATACAAACAAACAAACAAATAAATAAATAAATAGACCTATTTCAACTTAAAAACATAAATTCAGTTCCTGCCTTTTTTTAAAATACTGTATAATCAACTTTATCATTTCAGCTTGAATTACATAAAAAAAAAGTTGAATTTCATATAACTGAAATTGCTCAACTTATTTTGATGAGTTATTGTAAAAACATAAGGTGCCATGACTTACTGATCATATAAATATTTTTACAGAGTGTGTCACTTTTATACTTTTGCTATAATTATGGATTTTTTCTCATATATATATATATATATATATATAATATCATAGTACTAATTTATATATACTTACATTTATATTTTCTTGGACAAAAACATCTAAAATATCACTAAAAATATAAATAAAAGAGAGAAAGAACGAAAGGAAAGAAAAAAAATACATTTCTAATGACTATCACGAAAAAAAAAAAAAAGAATAAAGAAAGCCATTTGGAATGACGAGTGTGAGTAAATAATGAAAGAATTATATATTTTTTTAAGGAGTGAACTATACCTTCAAGTAGTGGTTGAGCTATATTGTGAATAAAGTCACAGCTAAAGGCCGTTGTTAGGCACAATGAACAGCACAATGCTGCATTCAAAATAAAGCATTCATGTCAGCTCAACAGAAGGGAAAAAAAGCTAAATTAATATTCCCTGGAAAGGAACATCAAACAGCTGTCGTGAAGAATGCAACAACCTCTGTGAAGGTATGGCATATCAAAGGCCAGTGTAAATTAGTAATGTTTAAAAATAAATAAATAAATAAATAAGAAACACCTCCTGTGAGTCCTTTGAAGAGGCCAGCAAACCATTTTAAAAAAGCAATGTGCAAATTGATTTACTGAGTAGTTGATTTGATACTTTCTCCAGCTTAACCCATTTTTTTTTCCTTTTTTTCTTTGAGGTTAAATGTGATTTGCGTTCAGAAGCGGCGTAGTGCACCAACTCATGCGAGCTCTGATAAAATAAAAAAAATATAAAAAAAAGATTGAGGTATGGTGTGTGCCAGTATTAGGCTAGGCCCATCTGTGTGAGACGTCTTTGAAAAGACACTTCGGAGATGGATGAAGACATCTGGAGGCACCTGCCACATCTGCTTATGTCCAAACATGTTTACCTCACTTTCCTCAAGAGTGCTAAAAGATTGCTCTCCTCTTAGCCATAGCTTTGATCAAGTGTTTCCACGTGTCACCGGTCTCATGGCCGTTAGGAGACATTAGCTCCTCCACCGGTCATTTATATTCAAAACAAACACATTACCAATTTAAATTATTCCACACGGCTTAAGCACTCATAAACAGCCTCATATAAATGGTTTAACAAATACATTACACATCCAGTTTTGACAAAAAGCGGTCATACTCAAAATGCATTTCATAATTTTGTTAGTAATGTTAGTTGTACTCATGTACTTGATATAAAATTCTATTCTGATAAGATGAAGCTTGATTATTTTGATTAGAGCTGCACAATTTCGAGGAAAAACTTGAATTTCATTTTTTTGTCTAATAAAATTAGCAGTTACCACTAGCCCTGGGTTTTGACACAAATTTCATGATTTGATTTGATTCTCATTCACAAGCTTGTGATTTGATTCAATTCAATATAGATTATTTTAGATATATTCCAGGTATACATGCCAAATTTACTCAAGAAAAAAGTACCAAAAGTACCAAAGTACAATGCTTATTGTGATATATTGGATGGGAGGTGCCCAACAAAACATTAAATAAAAAAAAAAGAAAATAATAATAATAATAATAATAACTACGAAATTACATCACATAATAACAAAAATAACAAAAATAATAACTACGAAATTACATCACAATACAAATATAATATTTAAAATATTACAATAAATATAATATATATATTTTGTTTCCTATTTTTATTTACTAATAGTATTAAGTATTAAAAAAGAATAGTTATATTAGTAATAATATTTAATAGTAATAATATTTATTAGTAATAGTAATAATATCTTTACAGTACAACTGTAAAATAACAATACTAATGTACTAATGTACAAATGTCTTACTTTCTTCAATTTCAAACTTGAAACCATAGATCTGTTATTTTGGTAAACTGCATTTATTTTGGTGGAAAATGGTGGTTTATACACACTTCTCATTACAGGTTTGGGAGGATGCTTGATGCATTTCCAAATGCACGTTCTGAGCGACCCAAATTGTGAACCGAGCCACTCTGAGATGTTGAAAACATCAACATGCTGGTGTGTAAATGAACACAGTGCTGCATGTCACTTTAAAACACAGGGTGCATATAATTGTTTTAATTAAATCACAATCTTTGAGATTTGATCACCTCAGTAGGCTTACAGTAGTAGGCCATATCCCTCTTTTGTTTTAATTTCAATTAACTATAGCCCTATTTTATCCCTTATTAATACTGTATTAATAACATTATTATTTTTTAACATGTGATATTTATCACACTATGCAGCCTGTGCCTTATAAAACTAATACGCCACTTGAGTCTGTGCACTACACACATTTTACCACTATTAAATCGTTTCTGCCAGTCCCGCTTCATCTTGTGCTAAAGAACACACTTTACCCATGATGAAATCACTTTAGCGCACGACCCGTGGCTTATTGCTTTAATATATGCTAGGCACTTTATTCTCAAAGCTTAGCAGGCGATTTAAACGTAACAAGGTTTTTCATTTCACATCTTCTCTGGCCTTGAAGAGTGTCTTCATGTTGTTGTGAAGGTTTACATGTTTTCAAATTACTCCGAGGCACCGGTAAGTGATGATAGGCGTCTGATAATTGTATCCATCCCTCTTCTCCGTCATCTCCCTTTCCATCAGCTTTCATTTCCACTGTCTTAATGTTTTCGCAAATGAAACCAGGGGGCCGGGGAATAAAGATGGCACTGTCCAACCAGTTTTTTTTCCTCCTTCCGTCAGTCTGTAATTTATATGTAAAGCAGCGTGGGAAGTGCAGGTGGAGAGATGATGAATTGGTTAAGCGCTAAACCGCAACAGGCCGCAGATCATTAGTGATCAGGCCATTCAGATTGGCAAAAGAGATCAGGATTAATTGATTTATCCGCACGCCCCTTGGGCCACTTCACTATAGGGGAAAGATGAGGTTGGAACGCTTAAAGGTTGGTGGGGGGGTGGCGTGTATCCATCGCACTTGCTCGACAAGATAAGCAGAAAGAAACTCGGGCCGGGCGAGATAAAAGCAAGCATCAGACACGGTCCACTGAGTTATATTGCAAGCTTTGTACCTTGGAGAATTTGAGAAGATCCGTGCTGAAGAAAACAGATGTATACTATTCACAACATGCTGTTTGTGGAGTGACAGAACATACTGTATTATTTTATGTTGGCCTGACACAACTAGGGGGAATAATAAAATATATTTTTTGGTGGCTATGCTTCTGTGACTGGCTATGTCACATCCTTCCCTTTTAAGTCTCTTAGCCCTGCCAATCAAACAGACTAGTGGACTTGCTCCAATGCATTATTAATTGATTTATCCCAATTCATTATTTATTGAACCAGGTGGTCTGCCTGATACTCCAATAATTTATTTTTTAAAGTTAAATAGGCATCACAGAGCATTCATTTGATGGGTGGAGGAGAGATTGGGGTAGCTTTAGAGATCGGCTGGTGACTTGAAAGTCATCCAGGCTGTAGAAATGAGCGCCGTCAGGATTCACACAGAGAGATGCAGAAATGAAAGAGCGAGAGTCGATTTCTCAGGGTATTGCTCTTATGTTCAACCCCACAGATCCTTCTTTAATTCACACCGCCTCGAGGACACGCTCCAGCTCTGATTGTGTGTCCTTAAATTTGAATTTTCCTTTAAACCTTCGACCAGTTGGATGGAAAGTCCTCAGTTCATGCTAATAGATGGAACATTACATTTTAGATTAAATTATATATATATATATATATATATATATATATATAGTATATATATATATATATATATAGAATATATATATATATATAATATATATATATTGTTTGGTTTAATAAGTCTTGTTCTTGACTGTGCACTAATTTGTCTGAAACTTTCTTTATCTTTTTCCTTTGACCATGACTCGAGGCTTATTAGCTGACTCAAAGAATAGTTCAACCAAAAAATGAAACTGATGTACTGTTACTCTCGTGTCATTCAAACTATTCTTCCATGCACAGAATTCAGACTCAATAATGTGGAATAGAAAGAAAAAAAAAGAGAGAGAGATTTCTTAAACTAATTTAATGGGCAGCATTCCAACTGGATTCCATCTGCATGTCCATTGATTTGTGGTATAAATGTTAAGCTGTAAAAATCTTGGGCAGAGAAATATGCAGCACTGCTTAAATTTGTGACAAAGGGACCACATCTTAAAACAATACAGCGATTTCAAGTTCAGAGCAGCACCGGATTGCAAAAGTAATGACTTTCCAAAAATTCTCAAGCTGAAAGAAGCCAAGCATTATTGATTTTCCATGCTTTTTTGTGTTGTTTTCTTAAGATTACATCTTTCTTCTGGTCTCAACATTAAAAAAAAAGTTTGAGTGTTTCTTTAGATATTTCTATATAAACAATATTGCTTGACCTCTAGGGCAAAGTTAGGTTAACCTACCACTATATGGTCATTTTATATTCATAAATATTCTTGTGTATATTTCAATAAATTAAGAAATAAATTCTGCTACATTAAATGTATTTATACACTGCTGTGTTTGTTCATACTTTGTAAATAATTTCTTAATGTTAAATGTCTTAATGTTCCTTAATGGTGAACATACAGTGAGCACCGCACAAATTGTTGGGGCTGCTCACTAGAAGCTTTTCTCAGCAAGAACATGAATTACAGCAAAACAGACCTGCAGATATGCGCAAACCCAGCAACCTAACAAAAACATCACGCTGTTAACTAATGATGTAAACCTGTGCATTAATTATCACCTTACATGTGCTGTATAGCCATCAGTGTCCCAAACCTGCATCTGAAAACGACCGCCTGTGCCCTCAACTACACCTTGGTTTGAGACAAATGGGCAACACTTCCTCTTCTCCCGCTGGTTACCATGCTTCTAACTTCACACCAGTCTGGCTCATGCTCCTTGGACCCCGGCTGGCACATCCACAGGCAATCCGAGCCAGGGTTGGCAGGCACCTGCATCCTGCTAAGCCGTGCCAGTCCAGGTACCACTCTTCTGCGAGCAGATGGTACTGCAGCAAGCGGAAGGGAGGAATACGAGCCCAGATGCAAACGGATGAACAAAGAGCATAAGGAAATATGCAGTGAAACATTTCAGTGACAAAATGTGCTGAAAGCCAGATACCTCGGAATGAAAACTGGAGCACTGCAGAGGACGAAGGCAGATATTTAATGAAGAATCAAACAGAAAAGTGATTATATATATATATATATATATTATATATATATATATATATTGAGTTGAATTATTTACTTTGGCAGCATTTTAAAGAAATTTTCACCCTACATTCAAAATAATTAAATTATGTCATTTTGTCATTTACTCAACATGTTTTCCTCCCAACTTTCTGTGAAGGCCAGAAGCAAAACCTTTGAAACTTTGAGACTTTTGCTACCACAAACAAACAAACAAACAAACAAACAAACAAACAAACAAACAAACAAACAAACAAACAAACAGTTAGGTCCATATATATTTGGACACAGCCACAACTATGAATTTTTTAGCTGTTGACCAAAACATATTGAAGTTACAGTTATATAATGAATATGGACTGAAAGTGCAAACCCTGGCATATAATTCTCATCACAATTGGAGGAAAGGTTCAGAAACAAAATATAAAACTATATAAGTCATGGCATCTTATGTTTACTTTAAAATGAAATTACATAAAAAAAAAACAAATTATTCAAAATATTTATAACAACTGTAATAGTATCTCAGTGAGACTGTTTATTTCTTTATTTCTTTATTTCTTTATTAGCTTGTTGTATGGAAAGATCAGTGTAAATATTTATTCATAATTTTATTTTTTCTTGGAATTATTATTTTTATTTATTTATTTATTTATTTTTCTGGACAGCATCAGTTATTTCTATTCCTTTCAGGTCATTCTTTGTCTTATCTTTTCACCATTAGATTGTTTTATAGGTGCAGTAAACGTGTTTGAGTGTCAGGTCATTTTGAAGACCTTTCCTCATGAGATTTCCCACGTGTGAAATACTGCGTTCACCCTCGGTTACATCAGACCCGTCTTTGAACCGTACGACGCAATCAACGGGGCCCATTTCTGCTCGCCAGCCCTGCTGGTGTTAAAGTACATCATCGCAGACACTGCGCTTGATTGTTATAAATCAGGACATGAACAATCAAACTATAAAAAAAGAGGAGGAGGAGGAAGAGGGCTGAAAGAGTGGCTCAAAGGTAGCCAGTCCAGTCTCTTCAACATAATATACGTATTCCTGCAGGCTGCCTCTGAGGTCAAGGACATTTGGGCAGAACTGGCTGTGCAAGCACATCTATTCACTTTGCTCAGTGTGTGTTAGAATGCCTGCAGCTCCAACAGAGAGAGTGCTTTTCTACACTCTTTGTTGATTTCGGCCGTTGATATGAAAAAATGAAGGGCAAGTTTGACAAATTAAGAAGATTTTAATGATATCTGCTCAACAGAAAGCCAGTGGAGAAAAAGGAAGAAAGGCTCACTCAGGCTTACAGTGCTAATTCTGTAATGTTTGATAGACTGATATGATTGTTTCCTATTGTGGTAGAGAACATTTCTATCTAATTTATTATTCTAATAGGACAGTGCTTTTCAATCTTTTTGCCTTTATATGTCCTTTTTTTCCTGACTAAAAAGAACCAGTCATTTCTTTAGCAATTGGACAACACTCTCGATGCCATATGAGTTTGACTCACTAAAAAGAATCGACTCATTAGAGTTATTTATTGAGCTGTATGTGTTTGGTTCAGTAAAAAGAGCCGACTCATTGGAATCATTCATTTCGAAATGAATTTACTTTGGTTATACTGCAGTTCATTCACTAAAAAGGACCGACTTGTTTAGAAGAATTAGTTCAGAATTAGAAAAAACTGGTTATTCTATATGTATTTTATTCACTAAAAAGAACCATTTCATTAGAATAATTTGTTTTGGAATCAGACTGCATTGGTTGCGCTGTATATTTTTGATTTCCTAAGAATAACCGACTCACTAGATTCATTTGTTTTAGAAAAAGGGCTGGTTGAGTTGCATGTGTTTGATTCACTAAAAAGAACTGACTCCCTCAAAGCATTCATTTGTAAATCAGACTACCTTGGTCATGCTGTATGTTTTTGGAATCAGACTGCATTGGTTGCACTGTAGCCTATATTTTGATTCACTAAGCATAACCGACTCATTAGAATCATTTGCTTTGGAATGGGACTACACTGCTTGAGTTGCTTTGTTTGATTCACTAAAAAGAACTCACTCAAATCATGCATTTACAAATAAGAGTACATTGTATGTATGGCTGTATGTGTTTGATTCACTAAAAAGAATCGGCTCATGAGAATAGTTTGATAGAAATCAGACTATCACTGTACTAGAGGTGAAAACATCTGTATTTTTCCCCCCTTGCATCTGCTAGTAGGACTGATGGGTGTTTACTCCCTGTTTGTTTAATCTCTGCTTTCTATTAATAAAGTTCAGTGGGCCTTCAAACATCAGAGGATTGTGCGTGTATTTTAAAGCGTAATGAACTCACCCAGGTGTCCATGGAGACATGCGTGTGATGCCAGGAAACAGCACTTCACATCAGCTGGCACACCTGGCGTTGCTGATTTCCCCCTCCTATTTTATGGAAACGCAGGAATATGAAACTATGAAAAATATTTGCTTAGCATGTCAGCTCCTTGGTATCAAGTCTACCCCTCGCTTAACTGTCAGGGTTTGACTGAATCAGGTTAGAACAGCAGTGTGGATGTGGATGAAAACACAACTGTCGGACGGGCATAGTGAGATGCTCAGACGATGTTTCAAAAAGCAACATCTTACATAACCTCAGAAGGGAGTGTGGGAAGGGATGGTGGGGGCTTGTGGGTAAGCCAGACGCTTTGAACAAGTGTTGTGACGCTCTTTAATATCATTTAATCCAACACTTGAAAAACAGACAAAATTAAATTTATTCATTTTAAATATTTTAACACCTATAATTGCCAAATCAAAAACGGATGTTTGCTAGTGGAAAATGTGTCAGGATTGCATTGAGTTGTGTTGATTATGTGAAGTGCTGGAATTGTCGAATCAAAGCCAGCTATTGTGTGATTGTCAGTTTCAGTGCAAGTTCAATTTAAACAAAGATTCCTTGGTCTAAAACAGAAAGAGTGGGGAAAAAAAGGTGTCACTTGTTTCATTTCGATGTCAGTCGCAATGTGTTGGATAGAAAAACAAGCACCAGTTTTCACATTTGAGTTGGCTGGCAAAGAGAAAGCAAAATTTTGGATTAAACTAGACACCGTACTTGGTCTAGTTTTGGTGGCTTGTGCACACGTCTCTCCTAGTAGAGGTTTAAGTGGTTCAATTAAAGGCATAATTGTTGGGGATGGGTTGTTAAGCACCTGTGAAGTATGCGTGAGCTTGCTTTGTGTAAGAAATTGTCAAGATAATTGCCAAAAAGCCTTACAGACCTCTCTGTTTTCAATTAGATTTCTTACTTTTGCCAAAGACATTAGATTGAAACTCGTGGAGCCTAAAATATCTTCCTTTTGTTAATTAACAAATTAGCCCCCACCCCCCACCCCCAGTAAAAGTTAAAAATAATAATAATAATAATAACTACAAAGTTTTATAACTTTACTTAGCCTGTGATCACTGACACTAATCTAATTTCAACAAAATAACAAAAAAACAAATAAAAACAAATTAATAATAAAAATATTTACAAATAAAATTATTTACACATAAGATTATGTATGATTATGGAAACCAGGGCTAGTTATCACACTTTTTACTCAATATTTATAGAATTGGTTTATTTTTTTTAAACATTTTTTTTTTTTTTGTATAAACAAATATCTTAAATATATGGCTACAGAACTGCTACCATCTACATGTTTGTAATTCAGTAATATTTAGACAGTAAAGTAATATTTAGACAGTAAAACAATTATGAAACAGCAATTCATTAAGCCATTAAGCAAAAAAATACAATAAAAAAAATAATAAAAAATAAAAAATAACATTCAAAAAAATAAAGACATTCTTTTGATCAGCGGATATTTTAATGAATAAACTTTATAAAATACTACACTGGAAGTATGTGACAGCTTGCCCCAACCTGACACTGATGGAAAATACCACTAATACTGTGCTAAAAAAGCATTTTGTATTTCTGACTCAAAACCTTAAAGGTGGGGTAAGTGATTTCTGGTAGCCAGTGTTGATATTTAAAATCACCAAAACAAACACGGCCCTACCCCAAAAGGGTTTCGCCCCAATTTTGATAGCTCCACCCCACAAATACATACACAACCAAGGCAATGATTATGGCGGAATCTGCTGTATTAAACATATTATCTTACTTTTCGGAAACACTTTGGGAGCTGACGCTTGAAACAGACAGTGGAGGAGGTTTAGAGACTCCAGGCTTATAGGGTGTGGAAATGAATGTGTCTTTATCAAAGCTGAAGGGAAAGACAATATGATTGAAAATGGACAAACCAGCGAATATCATATTCAAGCATATTAAAGCAAAAGTCAGAATATATTAGTTCTGTGAAACAAAGCAAAACCAATGTTACTCACCTACCAAAAAAAAAAAAACAAACCCCGCCTCCCAACAAAAGCCCTCCCCGCTCCTTGAGTTCTCTCCAGTGCTGATCCGAAATTTACACAGGTCCTACTTCTTAAGTCCCTACGTCTTCTTTTGTTCTGCAGAAATTTTCCTATTTTGTTTTTTTATCCGCCATCTCTATCTTTCTGTCGTCACTCGGCTCAGCTAATGTCCGTCCTGTGCACTGAGCGCTCCCTCTCTCGTCCCCATCATGAGTAGACAAGCCCCTTACTGCTGATTGGCTACAAGTTTATTTTGGTACTCTGCCCTTTTCTAAAGCGTTTTTGAAAAAAATACATACCCCACCTTTAAAGCTAGCGAGATGACAGCTCCCATGTGATAACCTGCCCCAATCTCTCCTACAAAATAAAAGCATATAAAATGACATGGATTGATTGTTGGATATTGTTACGTTATTTAATGTTGCTTTTGCACAGCTTTTTATTATCAGGAATGGCTTGCAGTGCACTATCGAGTTTAGGCATAGACTAGAAAGTGTCTAAATATCTTGAATTTTGCTAATAATCTCACTGAAAGTGAGAAGCGGCGCTGTGGGTGTTTTGCAGAGGAGATGTTTATTGACTAGTCAACATAAAGCCATCCGCCGAAAGCCCACGGCAGGGTGCAACAAGCCTAACAAAATGCTTCTTGACAAATGACTCCGAGTTCCTCGCCGCCTCAACCTCGCGTTGCACATACTCGAGTGCAACTTTCTGTAGACTTACTAACTCTGTTCCAGTTTAATGAAGATTTGTTTGAATATGCTGCGAGTGTTTTCTCAGGAGCAAAGCGGGATCGTTTCCCCTAGTAAGCCTCTAGTGTTCAGTGAGCGTAAGTTTGTTTGAAGTTATCTATTTTTATCTGTGGAGAAGCTTGTGTTTATATGTGCATGGTATGCAAGTGTTGGCTTCCCACCTGGGATGGTTAAATATTGCTGGTTTGTGCAGTTTTTACTTCTCTTTCTCCATCCTTTCCACACAAGTATTAAATTTGCAGCGCTGCAGCTTTCACATTAAAGCATCCGAGGCACATCAAGCGCGGCGTGCTCCTTTAAGGTGCTCTTCCTCTATAGCCGCCCGCTGTCCTTTAAGACTTCCAGTGCCTGAGCTCACCGGCTCCGTGACAGGGCCCTGTAGAAAAAGGTATGATATTGTACCTAATGAGATTTCCGCGTGCTCTCCCCTTGCCCCCGGGCGTCTCCTGCTGCTGAGGAGGCTGCCTAGTACTGTATTCCACTGTCAAAAAGTCATTTGGGAAAAAAAGGTGAGGTGCAGAGAGACAGTGGGAGATGGAGAGGGGAGGTTCTCACCTCCAGCTAATTCCTATCATGTTTGATCCTTGAGACCGGAGTGCTCGAGATTGATCTGAAGCAAATCAAAATTACAGGGCTGAAGGACAAAAAAAAAAAAAACTTTCTTTCTTCTTTAGATGTATTAAAAGTATACATTCTTCTTCTATAAAGACCATATAGAATTTGAATATCAACAATTTAGCAGCTGTGAAATGAAAAAAAAAATGTTTTATTTAAATTCAAATTCATACTGAAATTTAAATTAAAATTAATATGTATTTTTGTTAATGCTATGCTACGACAATACAGTAAAAACAGCAATATTTTGAAATGGAATTGCAATTTAAAATAACTATTTTCAATTTGAATGTATTTTAATATGTAATTTATTTCTTTGATAGTAAAGCTGAATTTTCAGCATCATTACTCCAGACTTCAGTGTCACATGATCCTTCAGAAATCATTCTAATATTCTGATTTGCTGCTCAACAATAATTTCTTATGATTATCGTTGTTGTGGTGATTTATATTTTTTATAATGAATAAATTATAATTATATTAATTTCTTATATTACTGTATACACACTTTGCATATAATACACTACAATTATGTTGACTTTTAATAATGTATATAATAAACTGTCTTCTTCACATACATCAACGTACTTTCAACACTCCATCTGCTTTGCATATGTTACAGAGTCAATAAAAAAAGTTAATGCTGTTGTTAGTTGATTATCAATCAACAGCAGCTTTGTTAGGAACTTCTGCTGAAATGTATCAGACTGAAACAAGCTGTTTTTTACTTCCTCAGGCATTTTTGTTGATGCTTGCTGTGATTCACTGCATGAACAAGATCATAACTTCCTGAAGCCATCACAGTTGCAGCACCATATGCTTAACGAGATGAGCCACCAGTGTGACGTGCTTTCATACAAGGCTTCGCAACATGATTTCTCAAGTTCAGGCTTTGAGCAGAACCCTGAAAATCTATCATTCATCTTTAATTTTCTTCATTCATAGCATGCTATAATAAGAACACTGACAATGGCAAGAGGTCATAGGGAGGACCGCTCAAGGCATATACTGGGGTTTGCTAATGAATTAAATGAAAGTCTTCACACACCCATCAAGGATTGAAGAATTCATTGCAAATATTAATGTGGGCCAAAGTTTGAATTATATCATAGTAACTTTCTGGAAACTGCAAACATTCAAAATGTTATATGAAAGCTCATTCATAAAGAAAAGTTAAATAACCACCATTATTTGTATTGTTTGCACTTAAAAAGATGCACTTAAGGCAAAACCAAAATGCTTGCTTCTTGTTGTCAAAAATTAAATAAATTCCCAGGAAGAGCTTTTTAACTAGTAGTATTTTAACTTTACATTTTAAAACTATTTTAATAACAAAATACAATTCCATTAGTTTGGTATATATACATATGTAAAGCTGCATATTGCCTGCATCTAATATCCAAATGTGCCAAAATCTCACTTATATGTCCAGGTTTGTCACCTCAGCACAAAAATAGCCTGAAAACATTGCCCGATATAGAAACTGCAGATCATTTTTTTGTTTGTTTTGTAATGCGCTGAAAGTTATTAAACATTTCTGAATCTAATAAAATAAACAAATTATGGTTTTGGTAAGGCAGAGTTTCAGTAAATATTAATGCTCGACTTCACAGAGATAAATGAAAATAGCCCAAGACAAATACAGTTAATGTAATTACACTCAGTGTGGGTCATTAAGGGCCTCTGTAGTTACAGTTTATCCTGCAGAGTCGGCGAAAAACCATAACAGTGACGCACAACAAAACTTACAGTCAACCACATCATAAATCAAATACTTAATAAAATAAATATTGATTCATACAAAAATCATCTCATTCATAAGATAATCACGTTCTAGAACTAACAGCAATTCAAAACTCAAACTATGCAACCTTCAATGTCTGACTGTCATACAGACCAAGATATTGGAGCAGATTTAAACCTGGGAGTGGAGGAGGGAACATGAGGGCTGGAAATGTTTCCTTTTTATACATTTGTGAGTGTTTTACATTACTTTGATAACCATGGTTGTAAAGAAAATGTGCTGTAGAGAATAAGATTAATACTTATATGTGACTAATGTTTTACTTCTGGCAAACTAGACCATGTCCGTACCCAGGCACACAACTCAGATATACAGTGAATCACTTGTCGCTTTATGAATGTTTACAGATGCTTTGGGGATCTTAGATGCTGAAATTGAATTAATGAAATTAATTAAAGTAAATTTAGTAAAATTTTTAAAAGCTTTCTATACATTATATACATAATGTTTGATAATGTTTCTTTTTTCTTTTCTTTTTTTTTAATGGAATTAATCATTTTATTCATCAAGGATGCTTTAAATTGATGAAAAGTGACATTCATCAAAGAATCCTGATAAAGTTGCAGTTTTCACAAAAATATTAGAAAAACTGTTTTCAACAATGATGATGATAAAACAATATTTCTTAAGCATTAAATCAGCATATTAAAATGCATTTCTGAAGGATCACGTGACACTGAAGACTGGAGTAATTTTACAAAAAAATCAGCTTTGCATCACAGGAATAAATTGCATTTTAAAATATTATAACATTATAAAAACCTTATGATAAACATGTGTAATAATTTAGGGGATTGACTGTTTTTCAAGTGAGCATAAGCAACTTGCCAAAATATAACAGTAGTGAACATTGTTGATCCAAATAAACCAAAAATTAACATTTGTTTTGATCCAAATAAACCAAAAATTAACATTTGTTTCATACAAATAAGATAGACTAAAAAGCATCACAATAAATAAAAGTAAACAGTGTGATCACGCTGAAAAGTTTGTCATGAATAAATAATGAATACAAGTAGGCTATACAACGCTGAAAAGTTTGTCATGAATAAATAATGAATACAAGTAGGCTATACACAAACACCTTTTTATAGAATGGATTGTGTAGGATTGGATTAGATGTGGGTTTCGTCTGTTTGTGATTGGCAGACAAAGGCAGATATTTCTGCTAGTTTCTCTTCTGATGAAGACGAGCGAGCAACTTAGTCAACGTTGGTGCTTTGTTTGATTTCTTCTGTGTGTTTGCCTCACTCTGACTCATTCTTACACCGGTTTCTTGCTCTTTCCATTGATACCTGTAATTCTCTTGTAATTTCAGTGATGTTTTAGCATGCTGACTGAAGTCTATCACTATCAGCATTTCCAAGGAAATGTGCAGAGAGTTTCTCTCCACACTAAAAACCTGTTATCAGATGTCCGTTTTATATTTGAAAAAAGTGATGATTAACCAACAAAACAAAACAAAAGAAAATAATTAAAACAAAAACAAACCTACTCAAACAAACTTAGTGTTTTCATAAAAAATACAAAAAAAATTTTTGTGAATTTTTATGGAGCTTTTTTGTCATTTGTTGAAGATGAAAGCCACTTAATTGCAAGTACAGTCCTTCAAAACTTTTCCTGTTTCACGGAAACAAAAAAGGTTGTTGACTTTTTTTTTTTTTAATAATGTCATTCTGTATTTGGCATGTCTTTGTGTATCAGTAAACTAAACTCACTTTTGCACATCTGTTCTTTGCTCATTTACAGAGAAAATAATCTTATTCAATGCAAGTAATTCCAGAATAGTATACAATATTTTGCAGAATCACTACCATGCAATTAAACAGCAATAAACTCTGAAATCCAGTTGGATGTGCATATGAAATGCAGCATCTTAATTACGAGATTAATGGCTTCTCTCAGTTCAATTGCAGCAAACCTAGAGGGATATCCACTGATGTAGCCAGACCAGAGCTTGTTCTCTGCTTTAAAGTGAAAATTGCAGTAGAAATATATTCATTTGTCATTTGTGCTTGCAGGTACATACCAATTTGACCATATAGGTAGTTATTAAGAAAAATAAATTTAAAACACAAGTATCATGGAACTGACATCAGTGATTTTTAAGCCTATAAAGCTTGACATACTGAATGAAATATAGCTTGAAAAAAATATATATATACTTGCATAAAATGCATATAAACATCATATATGGAACAGTTTATTGGACCTTCAGAAAAAAAGAGTATAATTTTTTATACATCAGACTTTATTGCTCATATTTGGCCCAAAGTGAGCAAACAGCAGTAACCGCATAGCAAACTATTTGCATAAAATGCATATACACATCCGTTGTCACTCTATATCCTGTTGATATAAGCTGATATTTAAATAATTATATCTAAATGTTGTGTGATATCTGCAATCCAATACAATGATGATTGAGAGGTAATAAAAAAAGTAAACTTTGTTGCTTCTAGTAAGCATTCATGTCAAAATTTTACTAACTATATATAAGGTTATTCTTCTAAATACTATAAAAAAAAATCAATAAACATTTCACAGCAAAATACACATGTCCCACAAACTGAACATGGACATTTTTATAATGAGTTAATAAAAACATTACTTAACTATCCATTAGATTTCAGAAGACATGTAGTAGTTTTTGTACAATAGGGTTTACAGCAAAATTTTGAGTATGTTGACTATTTTATAGGCCTGAAAAATTAATTATAAAATCATATATGATACAGTAGGCTTTATAAGGTGGTTAAGACTGAGCTAAAGAAATGGTTAAAACTGAATTTCACCCTCAAACATATAGCTTTATTAATTTAATGCATATAACTTATGTTTCAAGTCTTCTGAAGTCATACAACATAAAGGTAAAAACACACACACACACACACACACACAAACACAAACCTACATTTCTTACACAAGCGTATCTGTATGTTTCAGAAGACTTAGAAAATAGTGCACAAGTGGCATGGAGAACATTTATTGTAGTTTTATAATGCTTTTTAGTCATTTTTGAAGCCTCAGTACTATTTCATTGCAAGTACAATTATTTAAATGTGTTCCTTTCCTGTTCCACAGAAACAATGTCACTCTGGTTTGAGGGTGAGTATGTTTTTGTGGGGTGAACTAATCCTTTAAAAGCATGCCTAAAATGGCTTTAGCTTTTGCTAGACTTGAAAGAAATGGCTACATTGTAATATGCTTTGTATTGCCATTTCATACCAGGATGACAGTGTAGCTGAAATGTGCAACAGTAAAAAGTTACTATTAGTCTTTCTGAATTTCATTGATTGCAGAAAAGTGAGAACAAAAATGTGACAACTTCCAGGGCTCAAGCAATAGTTTATCTACTCTTTTCCCTAACCCTGCCAATCTGTGAATGTCAGAAATGTGCCCCCAGGCAAACACAGCACCATAAAAGTGCCAATCTTCAAGAGAAACTTAAGTTTAAAAACCTGAACAGAATGGAAAAGGTCCAAAAAAAAAAAAAAAAAAAAAAAAAAAAAAAACATTCATGTCAGTCTCCCCAAGAGCACATTATTCAGTGCAGATGAATATATCATGGAAAGCCTTTCTTTGAACACACCGAATGCCATGCTGTGATGGTGTTCCACAGACGTGACAGAGAGCTCTGATGTTGGTTTTGACGAGATTTCGGTCCCTCTATCAAAAGATGAGCAGATTAGAAAGTGAAAAGGACCTGTGGTTCCTGAATAATTATTGGAAATTATACAATGTCATGCGGCAATCTGAGCTGATAGGGCTTAGAAGTGGAATGTTTGCCTTGTCTTTTCTGTTAGCGTAGAAATGAATGCCGTCTGATAGAATTTCTATTCAAACAGATTAAGAATCAGTTGAATTGAGGTATTCTGAGCAAGACATGCGATGAATGCATTTTGCTTATCCGTGTATTGTCTGAAGAATAAATTGGGCTGGTTAAATGCAGCAGGCAAAATTAAACTTTGCAGGATTTCCTCTATACATGATGATTATTTGAATACTTTTTTATTTAATAGAAGAAAACCACTGTAGTTGTGTTAATAGAGCTCTGTTCTCTTTCTTTGTAGCAATAATAAAAAAAAATCTGCCTGTCTGTCTGTCTATCTATCTATTCTCACAATAAAACATTAGAAAAACTATTGCATACTACCTTATGCAATTTTGCTTTTGAAATGAATATATCTCCTTTAAGGGTGTTTTGGCTTGTTTTTGTTTTTCTCAGGAAACGCATTTGAAGTACTGATTTAATTAAAACTTGATTAAAAAAGATCCATTAACTTCAGAAGAAGAGAACTTAACTCTTCTCGAAATCATAACAATGCCAGTACATGCTCTTTAATTGAGTGAAAGGAAACTTTTCCTTTGTCGACTGTAAACATTAATTTTTTAAAAGCTTCAATAAAATGCTATTTTTAGTAATATCACCTGCTAAATTATCAGCAAAGGTGTCAGACACCGTTGTGATTTCTGCTGACACCCCTGCTTCATTGTGTGAATTATATAATGTCTCAAGGTTTTTTGTATAATTTATATACTGTGTCACCATTATGCCTAATCTAGGTCAAAACATGCTCTTCTCATTCTTGCTTTTTTTTTCCTCCATGTGATCTATTTATACATTTTGTAATATATCATGATGTGGGATACAAGGGAATAGTTGATCCAAAAATAAAACTTAAATTACAAATTAAACATTAAGTAACAAATTATGAAATAATGTAATTAAATTACATTAAGAACTTTTTTTTTTTTTTGGTTAATCAATTTCTTATGCATCATCATGGCAGAACAAAACTTTTTCACTTGCTTCATCAGCCGGGCCATTGGAAACTTTTTATTTTTTTATTTATTTTTTGACTGATAGCACCTTGTAGGTTCACAAAGTCCCTGTTCTTGCTCCGAGCCAACTAAATTAGACCCTAAATAACACCAGTCTTTGCCACTATTCTTAAATCTGTCCATCCAGAGCCCTGGAGAACCCGCACTGAAAGACAGAGCTAAATTTGCCATCTCCAAAACGGTAGACAAGGGTGGGCTCTTAGGAACATACCTCGAATGATTTATGAGCATTTGCTGAAAATTCGTATTCAGTTAGCCAGTTTGAGACCATTCTTTCCTAAGGCTGAAACCTGCTGTCACTGAATGCCTTATCTTTCCCTCTGCAGCTCATATTGAGAGTGGAGGAACACTTCAGTTGCGATTCAGTGCAGTATTCACTGCTCCTTCATACCCAACACGGCACATCTGTAGAAGGTCATGTCATTTAAAATCTGGTGATTGAGTGTCAGGTTTCAGAAATGATGTGACAAGTAAAGATTTTGTGTGTAAGCAGTTGAAAAAAACAAAAAAAACACTGTCATATATATTCAAAAGCGGCAAAGCTGAAATAGAAATTTCAAAAGAACAGAATTTTATATTTTTTGTAAAATGTTTAAGCCCTTACTGTGACATTTGATCATAATTAATGTGCCCATACATAAAAGCATTAATTCAAACAAAACAAATCAAAACAACCTGATTTTAAATGGTGGTGGTGGTGGTGGTGGTGGTGTGTGTGTGTGTGTGTGTGTGTGTGTGTGTGTGTGTGTGTGTGTGTGTAGATACAGTATAATAACTAAATACCACTAAATATTATTTATTTTAGCAAAACTTCATCTGACTCATCAAATATTTAAATAACATATGAAGTCAGAATTTCACATTAATGATTCCATCCAAAACCCCTGCTGAATCTTTAACACAATATATGATTTAACAGTATCAAATGCTTTGATTATGCACATTTTACCAGCTTGTGAATCTAACACATTTAATAGAATTTTCAAATATTAATTCAATAAATTACTTTTTGATATACTTTTTCAATTAGCCTAATTGAGTTGTCTAATATTGATATTCTAGCGTAATCGCATCATTTATTCACAGTCTCATGTCTCCATTACATTACAATGACTTCAAGGCTTCTGACCGCAACAATATTTGTTGCCCAAAACACCCTTGCAGCAAGGAGAAGCAGCCAGAAGAAGGGGAGGGAGAAGTTGACATTAAACTCATTAAAGTTTGTATTATCCAGTGTTTAGTGCTCCGATTACGGCAAACAGAGCCATCTGCTTAGGGGACAGGCCTTCCCCCCGCAGCCCTGTATAATTCACCAAATAAAGTTTGTCTCTCCATCCAGAAATCAAAGGTCCCAAAGGGAGTGCTTGCAGCTTCTGCCGAGGAGCTGGAAATTGCGAGCAGGTGTACCTCCAGCGAGCCAGTTTGCCTTACTGACGCTGTATGCAGATTAGTGTTTCATCCTCGCATTCATTAATGACTCTCTCTATTAATCAATTCCACTCGTTTGGATGAGGCCTGCTATGGAATGGAACTGGGCCATTGGTGCTCATTAGGAGATAACAGCAGTTTTCTCTCTTGATCTTGAATAGTTTTTCGGAGACACGTTACTTATTAACAGTTTTAACTGATGTCACAATGTGGTTTTAGCTCAGTTTGTTACAACATGACATACAGTACCTTCATTAATTCCTAAGTGACGATTGACATTAGTGGTCAAACATAAAAGTAGCTCCAGTTGACAACTGTGTACGTAACTTGACCCAAAGTTCCTGTTTTTGCTTTCATTTTATTTTCTGATGTCTCACTAAAACAATATATTCCCATTATAGCGCTTGAGTGTTTTTTTTTTTTTTTTTTTTTTTTTTTTTTTTTTTTTATGGCTGGCTTTCATATATACAGCATCTTTTATTTCTCCTTGAAAAAATTGCAGGATTTAGCTTGTATGTGTACAAAACTCATACAAAGCTATGACAGATACTATCTTTATTTCATCTGTGTGAGTCAAAAACTGCAAATATTTCTCTCTCTGAAAGTGTAGTGCACTTTATTCAACCATATTTTCCATTCTTTTTTGGTCCATGATATTGTATGACAATACATCCTTCGCTTATCACAAGCGAGTCATTTTCTTAAAGCAACCCCTGTTTAACTTCCAAGCAGTTTTGGTCTTATATATTGTTTTTTGCATCCAATTCCAATGTTGCAAATTTATAATAGCTTTTTACAAATATGGCAACTTGGTTGTCACATACAGTACTAGAAAGAATTTAATGCAGGAGCTTATGAGGCAAATTAGTTCCCCATGAGGAAAAGACTCTTGTGTGAATTTTAAGTCTCAAATGGGGTAGCGGGGCTTATGTTTTAAATATTGCAAATTAACAGCTAGTTACTAGGCAACCATACAGTACATCTCATGTGTAATGACAAAAAATTAATTTATATCGTCCTTTTATGCATGCAAAATCTGGTGAGATGTCATCATATGGATTAAATGTTATAACCTGTTTGGTCTGCATGAATTATTTTGGACATAACAGTCTGCAACTGCTCTTGGTCCCACTAGGACTCGGGATGTTATAGGTAAAGCTTGTGGAAATGATTTGAGAAGGCATCTGTCATAACTTGCTAACAACCAGTTGACATTAATGAGCTTCCTATATGTACAGCACACTAACGCACACTCGTTCCTGTTAATTGGCAGAGCTGTGATTATGCTTCAAAGTCACATGATCCAAACATTTAGAGTAATGGAGTAACAAATGTGTCTCATCAAAATTGTCAGAAGTGATCAAGATAAATGACTTTTGGCGTAAACTTGTTTTGGATTGTTTTACTGTCTCAAGCTGAGCAAAACTATCAATAGCTGTGCAGAGGCGTTTTTCTTTAATTTTCTTTTTTCCCTTTTCTTTTAATTTCTTTTCATTTTTAAATCCATGGCTTGCAACAGCAAACAGCATAATTAACCTGCTGCTATATTTACCCAGTACTTATTTCAACACATGTTCTGTTAATTAAGATACAGCAGTGTGAAACAAACAGAAAAATACAAAAAGAAGGGCTTTTGGTTACACTTTATTTTGATACTCCACTTAAGACATTCTGCTGACTGCAAGTGACTTTGTAACTATACAGTACATGTCAGCTAACTCTTATTCATTTGCAACTACATGTCAACTAAGAGTATTAGTAAACTGTTAGGTTAGGGTTAGGTTTAGTAGAATAAGTTGACGTACATGAAAATTTATCAGATGAATGTCTGTTGGGTGACCATCAAAATAAAGTGTCAGCAGATATTAAGCAGAGAATCTACTAATATATTATTGACTAGTTGACATGTAGGTGTAAAGTTTCTTGTAGTTATAGTAGAAGGTCTAAAGTGGACTAACAAAATTAAATGTTGCATATTTTTTGAGAGGACTTACAATTAGTTAGCAAATCCATACAGACCTGTTGTTGTTGTTTTTTTAGCTCACCAATAATTTTAAATTCTCTCATCATCATTCCTCATAAAAAGCTATATAATGACTTCTGAAGACTCATATGGACTACTTTTATGGTGCTTTTGTGCCATTTTTGACAACCCTAGAGACAAAAAAGAGCACCCTAGACATTCTACAAAATACTGTATACTCATTTGTCTTCAAACAAACCCTAACATTTCAGCTACCATTTTTAAATCATTTCAGCTACCATTTTAAATCATTGCCGACATTCAGATCATGAATTATTGGACTTTTCCAAATGTTTTAAACCATATTGTGCTTTTCAGTGTGATGCCTTTGTACATTACATCTGTTTTTGTGTTATATGTTTATTTCCGTTAATTGCACGTTTTTCCTCCAGTTTACTTCATGTCATTGTCCTTTTCTATTTTCTTCTTCTTCATGCAGAGCTGAATAGGCTTTGATGTTAGAATAAGAAAATGAAAAGAAAAATACACTATATGTACGACCATTCAAGAATACTACCAAGATGATTGAATGACAAAGCCTTGGTAAGACTTACAAATGGTTTATATTTATATGTGTGTTATTCCCTTGAACTGTCCCTGAAACAGCATTTATTTCCACTCATTGTGTCACCCTAAAAAAGGGCTCTTGGATAGAGCAATGCTTTTCCATGTATATCATAGCTTCCAAACATAATGGCCTCAATGTCATGGGCAGGTTTGAAGCCAGTCTTTGTTCAGACTCAGATAGAACAGTCAGAGATATAGGAGATTTGCATTAAGCTGCTTGTCAAAGAAGAGAAATGTGGAGTAGAATTATTAAGCAAGAGGCTTTAGTAGGATGAATTACAGTGGCTGTGTACATTGTCCTGAAGTCAGATTCAGCATAAAGATCAGACTCCTGTGAATCTCGCAAGTTTTTTTTTTTTTTTTTTTTTTTTTTTTTTTTTGTTGGTACGGCAGGGGTTTTTTTTTTTTTTTTTTTTTTTGACTGAAGCTCTGCTGTATGCCAGCATCTATTTGGAATAAAATCAGGCCTAGGTGTTTTCGGAAACCAAATGCATAAAATTCCCATTGTCATTAGTGTTGAAATATTACTGCGCTTTCAAAAGTAGAAGCGAGTTATTTCTCCATAAAACAGTTTATGCTCTATCCATTTGTACCGTGTTTTCACAGACCAAGTAATTGAACTGAATTCTGTCATAAGGAACAAAACCCTTCACATTCTCCACAAATTCTCAGACATTTTATCCAGAAATTCACGCTAAATCATTTTAAGGGAAAAATGTTAATTTCTGTCACTTCTATTCTTGCTAGCAGATGTTTACATTGTTATAATTCAGACAAACACTGATTTGGTGGAACACAGATGTTGTGCTGTTTAGTTCTGTAAACGCATCTCAATCTAAAATAGTCGCTTTTACCAGGGCTGAGTTTCCCAAAAGCTTCGTAAGCTTAAGAAGTTTCAACTTAAGTAGCTTAAAATCCTCGAAGTTCTGGAGTAATCGTAAAAACTGATCATAAGAAGACAGATTTATGCGGTCATCTTTACACCTTTATTTACCAAGTGCAATGTTTAATAAAAGGATTTGATTGTACTTTATTGCAACTTTATTACTCTTTTGAAAATTTTTTTTTTTTTTGTGTGTAAATTATTATTGATATTTATAAATTAACTAATTAAAAAGGGCAGAAAAATTGAAATACACATCTAAATTAAATGACTGAAAAAGAAAAAATAAAACAAATAATGTAGGAAATATGCTTCAAAAACTTGGGGGGTGGGGGTCTCTGTTAATAACTTCACGAAAACCACCAAAACCAGCAACCCATAAAAAACGTAAATAAACTTCACAACATTATAAACATAATAAATATAAAAAATTAAAAAAATTATACAAATAATAAAATTAAAATAAATAAAAAAAAAAAGCACTTCGTATAATAATTTTGTATTATAGTTATTATTTCCAAGTTGTCTAGAACGCAGCATTATGTTTACATTTCAATAAACGAGTGTAGTGGGCTACTACAATTACTACAACGAACCATTCTATAAGGTGACATTTCAGCACTTCGCAAGCGGATAGCGACTCCTAAGTAGCACTTAAAGCACAGTTACAGTACGTGCGATTGTGTTAAGTGCATTTCTGGGAAACGCACGAGAAACAATACTGAACGATCGTAAATTGACTCGTAGAAAACACTCTTAAGTGCTAAGATCAATCGTTATCAGGAAACCTGGCCCAGAGCAGTTTTATCTGGTTTATTTTGTATTTGATTATATGAGTGGCATGCTATTACTATTATGTAGGAAATAATGTGGTTCTTATCAGAAAATAAACCACTTAAAGTCCTGTATCAACTGATTGCATGTTTTCAAGGCCAAAATAAATAGCCACATACAGTAAATGGAAATAAAATTATTTAAGGTGGAGTTATATGAAAAAGCTTTTATTTATTTTCTTATTTATTTACAAAAAAATGTCTGACAGAATTGACCAAACAGAAACAAGTAATTAGTATACTTCAGGGTTATTATAATGAAATGAAATAAAACTAATATTATTATTAGTATTATTCGTATTATATATATATATATTATATATATATATATTCGTATATATATATAATATATATATATATATATATATATATATATATATAAGTATTAGTTATTATTATTTTTTATTTCATTATACATATAAAATGTGTTTTTGGTATAGACATACAAACAGATGTTGTTTTGGTATAGACGGACGGACGGACGGACAGACAGACAGACAGACAGACAGATAGATAATTTATGGATGGTAACTTTTTTCATGAAGTTAATTTTGGTCCCTCTGTACATCCTCTTTAAATATATTATCAAAATACAATATCAGTGCAAAGCAAGTGCTTCTAGCTGTAACAATATTAAAAATACTACCACTAGAAACAAACTCTACATCATTTCCTCTGGCATTTTCAGAATCAGAGGAAGTGAAATTAAACCATCCATATGAAACACAGACAGCAAACTTCAGTAAGTGCTGCAGTGAGAAGAGTGAGAAGTTTGTGTACAGAGTGAAATGAGGAGCTTGTGAGGTGAGGATGGAGGAGCTTGTTTTGTATTATAGATACAAAGAAAGCTGCAGGCTCCATGAGGCCTGCGAGGCGGGGATGTTGGCAGTGATGCATGATCATTCAGAGCTGCCTATGATTGATTCTGTGCATGGGATTGACTAAATTGCTACAATTTGTTTAGATCCTCGGTGGAGGATATCTCAGCATTAATAAAACATTATCAATCATTAGTATGGAGACTGGAGAGATTGTGCGAGACTTAGTGCAAATTAGTCTCTGTCTCAGATGTCTGACATACACTCCCGCTCAGAACTAGACTTCATCTTGGAGGTTTTAAAGCTTAATTTTAGATACTTCAAACGCAATGCAGTGGCATAACATTTGTAATAAAGAGCATACATTTTCTGTCCAATTACCAATTATATTTTATATCAATGAAACCAAACAAACCAAACCAAACCAATTAACCAACCAAATTTCCTATTTTCCTTTTCCAGTAAAAAATAAAATAAAATAAAAAAATAACCTGTAAAAGTAACCTGTCTTGTTTTCCAGTAAAAAAAATATCTAAACATCCTTAAAAGAAACATAATTTCTAAGATTAAGTTTTTTTACTCCACAGAAAATTTGTATTGGTCTTGTTTTTAAGCACAAATCCAATACATTTAGTGAGTTTCATGCCTCATCAACATAAATAAATAAATAAATAAATAAATAAATAAATAAATAAATAAATAAATAATATATATATCTTAATGTAAATAAAATAAAATATTAAAAATAACATAAAATATTATATATATATATATATATATATATATATTATATATATATATATATATATATATATTTCAGCTGGTTATTTTCAACATTTTTCATTGTTATTTAGTTGAAACATTTTGAGGCTGTTTGTATACTTCAAACAGTATGTATACTTCAAACTTGTATACTGAAAAAAAAAGGGTTTAATAAAGTGAAAATGGAATGGAATTTTTCGCTTATTGATTGATTGAGTGAGTGATTGATTTTACTGTAATACAAAAAACTGTACAACAGTAATGAGAAAATGATGGGAATTAAAAACAAAAACCTATGTTAAAAACTTATAAATGGTCATTTTTGTTAAGAATTTGGCAGGGTGGTATGCGCCTTATTTTCATGAAACTCATATAACAATGTAAAAAAAAAAGAATATGGGTTAAGACATTCTCTAGTAATTCTTAGTATTTTATACAGTTTTTAATAAAGTAAGAACATTTGTTTTGAATTATGAATGTTGTCGTCTGGTCATAAGGTAAATATTTCATCAAATGCAAGGTTAGTTCTAAAGAATTTACAATAAACAAACAAAATTCAGGTTAATGTTAACAGCGCGTGTCTGGAACACAACTTTTAATACATTCAGTGAGACTGACGCCTTTGTCATCTCCAGATGTGACAGCCGAAAGAGAGTGAAGCATAAAAGCATATAAATAACCAAAGGTGCCAACTGAATTAGAATGGCATTCAATGAGAAGAGAGAGAAAGACTTGAAAAGACAGAGAAATAACATGTTCTCAGACTCCCTCCCATCTGTACATCTCTCATGTTAGATATAGAGAAATGCATCCTGGAAGAAAGTGAAGACAGAAAATAATTAGTCTCTACAGAGAGGCAAAGACAGTCTTTTCTAACCATCTAGTGTTTTTTACAGAAAGGGTTCATTTCTGAATCGTGAGCAACAGTGGTTGTTGTGTACCTGAACGGTCTGTATCTATCTGCAGAGTTAAAAGGATTGGCAAATAAGTAAAGACAGCTGACAATATGGATGAAATGAAATCCAAAAATGTATCATTTAACATTTTGCTTTGCATTAGAAACAAATGATTTAGAATCTAGAATTTATTTGACTCAAGTTCACGCTTTACTTATATATATAAGGGGTTGCACGACTAATCGACTAGTCCAAACAGTTAAAATGACAAATAAATGCATACTATAAAATGCTCCACAAGATGTGTTATTATATTACTGGATGCTCGAAACTGAACGGGAGAATGCATATTGTACAGGTAAGTTAATCGCCAGTCTAATCTAATGCACTTCTGCACTGTAAAGGTTGATTTATACTCGACGCGTCCGCAAGTTTGCTTGGGTGCGTGCGGTAAATATGACGTCATTGCGGTGTTGGCGGAAGTTCACTTTGAGTGCACGCAACCTCATTTCGCGTGGCGGAGTGCACAACATTTTTTGTAACTTTCCATGCAGCATCACTTCAAGCCTTAAAAACATTCAATATTCTAAAACAAAATCATAAATAAATGAACTTTTATGGTTGTAAAATGATTGTATATTTATTTAATTACCTTTTAATTGTTACTGTATCCCCCCATATGTTTTTAATGTTTATCTGTTTCTTTCTGATATTGTTAATAAAAAATTAATAAAAAATAACTTTCTGCGCAGCTCCGCTTCCGAAGATACACGAGTTCAAAGCGACTCTAGCTGAACAAGCATGTCTGTGCTTGAATGCGACAAGTTTAAAAGCCTCATCTGTTTGGGAAGGTGCGCACAGTTAGCGAAGGCTCGCGAAGCAGAGCCAGGCGAAAGTATAAATCCCACTTAACACACACATTTTTAGACTACAGATAGTAGAGCGTACATCACATTCAGATCACACACAAACAGAATCATTCAGCGCAGAAATGTATTGTCAACACTGTGCTGTGATTTCTCAATAAAATAGCTTAGAAACTGAAATCCCACAGCTTACTACTAGGTATAATTAATTCACACACGCAGTCGCTCTAGAGATGTTCTCATTTAATTCTCATTACTGTAATGCTAAAAAAGTGATATTTAAAATTTGGTTATATATATTCTAGTATGTTTTACTGTGTTTAATGTATAAACAAAATATTTTATGTATATGAATCAGCAATGTGTATAATGGGAATATATATATATATATATATATATATATATATATATATATATGTGTGGTGTGTGTGTGTGTGTGTGTGTGTGTGTGTGTGTGTGTGTGTGTGTGTGTGTGTGTGTGTGTGTTCTTTTGATTTATAATATATACAATAACTTTGACATGCTTTTAACAACTTCCTGAGATCCGCCCACCTATGAAAAGACATGAAAAGTAAAGGCTGGAATAATGAATGTTTATTGATTTTGTGTATAATTTACTACAAATGAAAAACTACTAGAGTAGCAGTATGTTAATGCTACTATGAATAAGTAAACAGCGAAGCTAAATCAAATAACTTCTGTGGCTATAAAAGTGCACAGTGGAGGCTCTGTGCCACAGTTTAGCAGCACAAGCCTGTCCAATATGCACCACGTCTCCCCGTCTCTCAGGCAAGAGCCTGTAGCACATGTACGAGGTGGCAGAAAATGACTTTGATCTTGATGCTGATAGCGAAGTGGGCTCAGCGTGCTTTTTTTCAACCCCCTTTGGCCTCGAACCATCCTTCCATGCATATGTACCCCACACAACAAAGCCCCACAATCACACTCCCCCATCAGTCTCCGAGTCTCTATCCTTGTCTTGTCTGGCGAGCTGATGCAAGCCGCCCTACAGAGCAAAGGCTGAGGAGCACGTTCCCTCGCCTCGATGCGTTTTAGTCTTTATTTTGAAAGTGAGGTGTTAAAAAGTCAGCCAAAAGAAATAGAAAGACTGAGGGCTGATGAGACTTGAGAGAGCACATTCCTTCTTTGAGAGAAAACATAGCAGAATTTTCTGAAATGAAAAGGCTGAGGCTCTGCCATTAGAGACCCTGTGGAACAAATTACAAGTGAATTTTAGACTACTTTATCAGACCCTCAAATGGTCGTCAAATATATTTATGTGTGTGTATGTTGTTTATTTGAAGAGATTTAAACATGTTTTGCGATGACAACATGCTTTTAGCATGAGTAAGTGAACTCAACCTTGTCAAAGTGTTCCTGCTGGGTTATTAAAAGACAAACACATTTTAAAAAGCCTAAGACCCATTAAAAAAGATAGAGAAAAACAAGTTGTTTACTTTTGTTTGAGGAGTTGGTGTTGTTATTCCTGTCTTACTGAAAGAACATCTTGTTTTAAGATCCCCAAAACTGTCTATCCTTATGTAAGGCCTTTATTCAAAAGAAAATGAAAAGATTTGATTTGACACAGAAAGGAAGAGATAATCTTCCTTCGCATTTTCATTTTAATAGGAGGCTAAACTTCACATTCCAGACACGGCATATAAAAAATATCCTTTTTTATAAATGAGATTATAAAAGTATACTTCATACAAAGTGTTTTTCCCTCCATCATTTGCTCACACTTTTGCCATTCTGTGCTTTAATCATCACAAATGTCATTTTAATAATTTTTGAAATGCCTGAGCTGAAGTCTATCATCAAAATAATTTGTTATAAACACTCCCATAACTCTCTCACATGATTACATTCCCAAACATCAGGCATTCAAATGCAAAATTACATGACAGCGTTGACAGAACTCTGTTTACTTTATTCCATTACTGAATTTGAATTGAGATGTCAAAAAGGATGCAACATTGCAGTTTGAATTTGAATGTTAATGTTCAAATTCATAACTGTAATTTTAAACTAGAAAACCAGTTTGTCAAGATAAACTGTCACTAGCCATGTTTCCATTCAGACTTGCATCTATCTATCTATCTATCTATCTATCTATCTATCTATCTATCTATCTATCTATCTATCTATCTATCTATCTATCTATCTATCTATCTATCTATCTATCTATCTGTCTGTCTGTCTGTCTGTCTGTCTGGTCTGTCTGTCTGTCTGTCTGTCTGTCTCTGTCTATCTCTCTATCTATCTATCCATCCATCCATCCATCCATCCATCCATCCATCTGAAATTTGAAACATTTCTGACAAGTGACTTTTTTCTAATGTGCATTTTTACCACTTATGCACATATTGCCATTTGTTTTTATTTATTAAGAATATCTATTGTTGGTTTGACAAAGCGTTGTTTGAAAGATATGAAAAAATAAATAAATAAATAAAAATAATTGAAAGTTTATTAGCATTATAGATAGAAAGTTTATTGACATGGGTTTTTATTTATGCTATTGCCAAGGCAGGAAGAAGAGCTCTTATTCAGTTAGTCTTGCCTAAAATCCCATCTCATGTGAGGAATGGACTATTTCAGGCATTATGAGTTGAGTATAACTCCACAGGTAGACAACCTTTGGTCCATCTCACAGATGTCTCTCCTCTCATTTCCTCTTGAAGCACCTGTAAACAGCTGGTGGCTGGAGCGCACTGCTGACAATAGTATCAAACAGATCTGAGATCAGTTTTGTAAGTTGTTCATACGTTCAGCTCAGGAACTGCACACAAGAAGCCAGTCTTAGATCGGTTGTAAGTTTCACTAACAAAGCCCAGAACTGGACAATCTCCAGGTGTGCGTTCATGTGGAGACCAGACTGCCCACATTTCATCCCACCAACCAAGCTCTGTTCCTGCAGTCTGGTTTGACAGCTCCCCTTAACTAAGTGATTCAACTCCCAGGTTCTTCAGTGCAGGTGTCAAGGTGGAAATGAGCAGGAGAGAGAGAAAAGAGGAAAAGAATAGAAAGGCAAAGAGGAATTCTCGTCTTTTGTTGCCACAGACATATGGCCGACTGGTTGGGATTTCCCTCGGGATACCAGCACAAACAGAGCTTTCAGGAAGTAAAGAGCTCCAGTAATTCTTCCACAGCTCCTGTGCAACCACCTCAGCCTCCACTGCAAACCTTTGATATGAACATTAATCTAGCGTTTGGCTTCACTGTTATAATTTAAGCCTTTGTTCAAGTTTTCCTGAGTTTATTTGTTTGACATCCATGTGGGATCACATGTTTAGTCAGGATGTCACTAGAAATTGGATCAACAGCTTGGTAATGCACTTTTGGAAGAAGTTATTGTCTAAACTCAGATATATTATCTTTGACTTCCAAATAAATTCACAACATAAATTCAAAAAAGCTTTTCTTCGAACCTCTGATATTTTGAAATGAATAGGCAACATATATGCACATACAACATATTTATTGAAAATCACTTAAATTAAATAATAACACAAAGTAATCAACAAATCAATAACATAAATAGAAAAACTAATTTAATATTGAAGACTGATACTTTGCAATTCAAACTTGTTTTGCAAAGCTCTGAAACATTTATGGATCTTCTCTTTTGAATTGATGCTTTGCAAAAAATTCAATTTTAAAATGATTTTATAATCCAGGCTCAGAAAACATAAGGTTGCTATATATATATATATATATATATATATATATATATATATATATATATATAGTATTTTTTTTTTATTATAATTTTTTTTAGTTGATTGATCCCAAAGTGAAACCAAAGAATATGTTTAAAAATGTTATATATATATATATATATATATATATATATATATATTGTATATATATATATATATATTATATATATATACATCATATATAATATATAATCTATATATATTATATATATATATATATAATGATTTCATAATCCAGGCTTAGAAGATAGATTGATTTACAAGTTTGGGCCACCTCAGAATTAGTGATTTATTTGTAGCTTTTTGACTGTATTTAATCTCAGTATTTAGGCATTTTCTGCAAATGAATTTTTTTTTTTTTTTATCATCATTATTATTATTATTATTATTATTATTATTATTATTATTATTATTATTATTATTATTATTATTATTATTATTATTATTATTATTATTATTATTTATTTAATTTGTTAAAAAGAAATGTTTATACCATATCCGCTGCATGGCTATAATCACTTGCTTTCAGTAAATTCATATCCTCTTTGTCCTCTACCTGTTCAGTCATTTTATATGGGAAATAAGATCACTTTTCAGAAAGGGCACAGTCTTGAATATTGTGATGGATACATTAACTGTGATAGACAGAAATGAGAAAATAAGGCTGGCAGACACACCCCAGGAACATCCATTTAGAAGCGATAACCTTCATAAAAGGCTCTTTCTTGCCACTAGACGGTATACTCAGAGAACAGTGTGCACTTTAAGAGTGGAATGTGACATTGGCATCTAAAGAGGTGTCCCCAGCCCCCTGAGGGACATCTCCCAATTTGCATAAGTAACATCTTGATTTGCTGTAACACGAAATTGGGCTTCTGTAATGTCCAATTAACCCACCAGTTCAGGTAGTAATTAAAAAGCTCACATCTCCCACCGTGCAATAAAAAAGGCGAGCAAGAAGAAAAATTGATCACAAAGAAAAAAAAAAAAAAACATAGGGAGAGTTAAAATATAAACTGCCGTCTCATCATGTTTTCATCAGTTATGACCTTGGCAATCATGGCTCCTGGGTTCAGGATATCTTTGGAGAGGTGCCACCATATCCATAAGTTGAAAGTTAATAGGGGGAGCATCAGCTGTTCTGCTCCTCTGATGTTGCCTTTGCCAGCTGCTGTACGTGAGTCAGAAAGCTTCTGTCTTACAGCACGCAATCTTTACAAGACCACTTGCTTTAAAGGAATTATTTTATGAGGGGAATTATGCTAACTAGAGGGCCCTTTTATTCTGAAGCTTTTGCTTACGGGCTTGAAACTCACCAATGGTCTCAGGTGTGAGCTTTTTTTGTGATTACTATGCTTCATTTGAGTTCATGTTTTGTCTTTCACTTTCATAAGTCCACAGAAAGTGCTAGGCAGAAATAGCACAGTTCGATAAAGAATTATATTGCTAGCATGCGAATTAAGTGTTTTTATATGAGCTGTTTACTAACTAGCAGTGTTTGGGCAAGATGATCAGAAGCTCATCCACTGAATACTCTAAAAGAAAATTAGCAAAGCTCAAAGTGAATCAAGAACACATGTAGCTATTTACAGATCAAACATCGCTAAACAAACTCATATCGATTATTGATATCATCGGCCTTTGGCTTGACATTTATCAAACAGCTAATGTTATGTTGCTAATGTTGCACAAACCATGTTACCACTTGTCATCCCAGACAGCTACCTTCTAAAAATCAACTTAGGTAGAAACACTTTGAACATTTGCTATGATATGAAAATCCCCTCACAAGTTGACAGTACTGAAACAGTAAGAAACAGGGGTTGTTTCAAAACACATTTTTGAGACTGTGTTTGGTACACTGCAGTTTTAAAGGGGTCATATGATGCGATTTCAAGTTTTCCTTTCTATTTGGAGTGTTACAAGCTCTTGGTGCATAAAGATGAGAACTGTAAAGTTGCAAAGACTAAATACTCAAATCCAAAGAGATATTCTTTATAAACGTTAAGAGTCAACCACGCCTACATAAACAGCTCATTCTAACACGCCCCCACATGTCTACGTCATTATGTGGGAAGATTTGCATAACGCCGCTCAAATGTTCGAGCAAAGAAATAAGGCGTAACTTTTATTTTTGCTTTTTCCGCCGGTGCCATGTTGTGGAGACGCTGTGTGTTACGTTGTGAAAGGGAAACTACTTTGTTTGGCCTTCCAAAAGAGGACAGAACTAGAAATCAGTGGTTAAGTTGTATTTAAAACACTGTTCCAGAACAGTTCAACCCAAATATTCAGACATGTGCAACGCATTTTATGGAAAACGAGGACTGTTTCCTGTGAGAGTAGCCTACAATGCTGGTATCTGTTTCTATAAAGTGGGACAATTCCAACTTTGCAAGGACAGTCTGGCGCTTCTGACACACAGCCTGTAAGTACGTTTTCATATTTAAAGAATTTGCCACTAATGATTCAAACGCGAGTTTTGAGCAGTGTAGAATAGTACTTGTTTGTCATTTCTCCAATCACAAATGCAGACATGGTTTTATGTTTACACAGCTCGATATGCAGCGCGATATGCAGCGCAACGCGTAAAAAAAACAGTATAAGTCATTATAATCAGTAATTATGATGGTTCAACAAATGCCTTGTTTATAATGGATTTTAATGTTTTTGTCTTGTCTTGCTGGGACACGGAATCACAGTAGGGTAAGGGGCGTAACATTTCCATCACATGCTCGAGGAATTTGGCCAATAACAAAGAACTGGATAGCTGGCCATTCAGCGTACACCTTGCTTTTCAGAGCAATGAGCTTTGTAAAAATCGACGTGTTTCAGAAATGCAGGGCATAGAAGAGCAACAATAGAGTACATTAAGTGGAAAATAATGTGTTGTTTTGAACCTTAAACCACATAAACACATTGCATTACACCAAATACACAAAATAATGCTCTTTTTAGCAGCCTCATATGACCCCTTTAAAGGGAAAACGCTGAGCAATGGTGCTGACTGATAAATTTGCATAGGTTTGTATTTAAGCATATTAAAAACACCAGACAGACATGTAAACAATGATAAAACTTGATTTGCACCACAGTTTCTATATATATATATATAGTATATATATATATATATATATATATATATATATTGTTTTGTTTTGTTTTGTTTTTCGCAAAAAGGTAGTTCATAAAAAAATTTAAAAAAAGGTTATCTAGTCAGATAAATAATACTGCATGACCTCTGTGAGCTTCCGAATGTTTAGAATCAGTCATTATTTCTTTTGTTCCGTTGGGTGCCACTGTGAACTTGTTCTCGGTCCTGTTCTAGCATGCAGTCCTTGTCTCGCAGATTAAACAGCACTGCATGTTTGCGTGCACAAGATTTCTTTCAGCTTCAGTTCCATACTGAAAATCAATGGACATGCAGAGCTGGAGCACTGCTCATTCATTTAGCTCTGATTCAGAAAATCTTCGGCTTTATCCCACATGAGTTTTTTGAGTGTGTTTCCTTCTTTTTTTTGTGTAGTTTGCACAGGAATAACACTAGAAGTGTGCGACCATGCATTAGTTATGACCATGATCCTTTATTTATTCCTTAGGCTCCTTCAATAAGGATGGTAAATGAAAGCTGTTTATACTCTTACACTTCTCTAAGCTCATTGCATAAACATGCCTCTCCCTACATTTCTGCAAAACTCCAAAAACATACTTATACTAATCACTGCAGTTTTCAGCTGAAATGAACACTAAGTAAAACACCATTCAATTTTATTCCATTTCATAAAAATTATGATTGCAGGGACAGATTATCGATCAATAAATACCTATTTTTTATGTGATTCCTTGCACAATACTATGTATGAACTCCAAACACTTTTACCATAGTGCATGATTTGTGAGCTAATACATCAAGAAAACAGAATCACAATACCAACCCCATAAGTACCTCTAAACATAAATAATAAAAAACCAACTCAAAACAACCTGGTATGACATTGCATTTGCGGTTGGCACCGATAGTCTAGTGAACAATGCACGGACATATGACAGTGTCCTGAGTTCGAATTCTGGCTCAAAGACCTCTCCTGATCCCACCCCTCTCTCTATCTTTAAAAACAAACAAACAAACAAAAAACAACAACATTGCACTTGCAATGAAGAACACTCTTAAAAACACAAAAAAGATCTCAAAGACTTATAGAAACAAACTAAAATCTCATGGTTGCTTCAGTAAATGTGTTTTATCTCATGTTTGCTTGCTCAGGTTTCGAGTAGGGTTTAGTTTTGGTTGTACATTGTTTTCAAATGTAAAAGAGCGTTTATAATGCCACTCACCTAACCATTTAATTTCCAAACAATAAAACATTGCCAGATTCATGTTAATCTGTTTCTACAGTGACTGAGAAGCGAGGCAAGGTCCTTGTTGCTTCGAGAAAATTATGTTATTCCCTCACAAGGACACTCACTGGACATTTTATTTTTCAAAGTGTATTGAAACATGCAAGAAGCAATATAATATAATTTTGCTGAAATTTTGTCACAGGTATGTTATTTTCCAATATGCCCGGATTGCTTTTAGTAATATGGATGTGAATATCTAAATATGAAATTAAACAAAAAATAAACTAATTAACTTAAAAAATAAAAGCAAACAAAAATAAATACCTTAAAAAAAATTAAAATCAATAGCCATCATCCTTAAATATGTTAAATAACATTCAATTTATTGCTAATGTTTAATTCATGAACATTAATATGTATATATGAAAATGAGTGCATATAATTGACTGGCTGCTATTTTAATACAAATTAAGAAAATTTTGAAGGCACAAGATGAGCGCTGACCCAACAAACAGTGTTTTCTTTGCCTGTATTTTAACTGAAGTAAAATGTCTAAAATCCTTGATCTAGCAAGAAACATTTGCAATGTCTAGATGCATTTGCTAATTGTCATGCAAAAGTATTCATCACAGACCCATGTGTGGTCCCATGTGTGGTTACATGTGTGGCTTGGAATATATTTAGCAGCTCAGCTCCTAGGGGGGTGGGGGGGGGGGTTCTTGTGGGGGCTGCTCATATTAAAAGCACCATAGAAAGGTTTCTACCTGAAGCACTGGCCTTTTGAGCTGCTCATAACCTGCTTCCTCTTCTCAGACCAAGACTGATATTAGAGAGTCAACAAAAAGGCCAACTCTGGCATAACTTCTACAAAACCTGCCAGCCTAATTTACATAGGAGTTTTAGAACAAGCCTAGTCAGCCTTGTTTGTGGTTTGTGTTTTTTTATTTGCAGGCACAGAAGCGAACACCTCCAATTTTACCACTTACGCATGTATACAGCACAACCCATAAAGATTCATTAAGTGCCACAGCCCTTTTGTGTCACTGCTTTTTATGCATCCTCTTGTAAATTGGACGTGTAAGTCAGTTCTAGTTGGCTCATAAAATCACAACCTTTAGCTGACTATATAGTACTGTACAAAAAAGTGTTATTTGACACTTTAATTAAACTATATTTATCTGAAGATATATTAAAAAAGTAATTAGAAAACTACCAAATCTATATTATATTATATTATATTATATTATATTATATTATATTATATTATATTATATTATATTATATTATATTATATTATATTATATTATATTATATTATAGTATATTATATTATATGCTTATGCATATCCCTGGAATTAATGTATAGCAGTATGTGTTGCAGAAAGCAAACAATACAGTAGAATACATGTCCCATAAATATTCAACTACTCATATATACAAATATATTAAGACACAATGTCATTATTTTCAGTATTATGATATTTGCATTCAGTGTAAACAGCTTCGGGTTCAACAACTGCTTAAACATACATAACATTTTCTTTTTGTTTAATAATACATGAAGAATGCGGACTGCTCCCTTGGGCACGAGCCCATATCAAATCACCCACTCTCTTAATAATACTCATGTACTTTTTTTTTTTTTTTTTTTTTGGTGGCATCAGGCAGTCACCATTGTTATGATGTCATTTTCTGGCTCCAGAGTGATTAATCACATGGCATTTACAGCTCATTGATTGGTAGATTTGAAATGCCATACGTCCAAACATCCATCAAATCATTTTCATCAAATAATCTTCATTTTTTTTGCATTATATATATATTGCTTATTATAATTGTAATTTTTTCCTGTGATGCAAAGCAGGATTTTCAGCATCATTACTCCAATCTCCAGCTGTTCTAATATTAAGCTCAAAAAAACATTTCCTAATATCACAGTTAGAAACTTGTGCTGCTTAATATTTTTCAGTTTTTTTTTTTTTTGTATTTTAATAACAATTATTTTGAACAATGTAACATTCTTTACTGTCAATTTAATGAATGCCTCTGTCCTGCTAGACCTCCTTGTTTTTTAGTTGTTTTTTTTTTCTTTTTCTTACTAGACAGATTTATAGTTTGTGTAGTGCTCATCAGACTTCACCTCCCCGTCTGCCTGTCTTCCTGAGTTTCACAGTCTCTCTCCTTGTTTCTCTCTTTGTCTCTACCTTTCACTCCATTCTGTTTGTGCTGATTTCAGCGTAAAGTAGTAGCATTAAAGTGCTCTGTCTCCATTGGTAAGCCTCTGGCAAGCTTCCTGGGCCTATTCTCTCTGACACAGACCCCTTGAAAAGGCTCCTTTTATAGAGAGGCTGGGGAGATGCAGACAGGACTGGCAGGAGGTTGGGTGTGTGTCTGTGTTTTTGTACTAGAAAGAGAGAGCGAGAGAAATGCAGAGACAAAGAATCAGAGACACAGATAGATGAATATGCGAGGTGGCGTTCCCCAAATAGCATGTCAAATGAAATGTAATCAAATCAAGGTATGAAAATGTTCGGTAATGTGACGTGTTTTGTGTGCATGACAACCGTGGAGGAACCAGTGCAGCCGTTTTGTCCAGGTTACAGTTCCAACTGATACTAACAAATGTTATTGGATTAGTATTAAAGGGACAGTCTGGTTATTCTGTAATCAGTTACACACCCATATGTCATTTAATTGTTCTGCAGAAGACACACAAATACATATATATATTGACTTCCATTGTTTTCTTGTCTATACAATGTAAATCAATGACAACCGAAACTATTTGTTTACCATCTTTCTTCAAAATATCTTCCTTAATGTTCCACAAAAGAAAGAAAGTCATACAGGTTTGAAATGACAAGAGGGTGAGTAAATGATGACAGAATGTACTTGTTTGGGGAGTGAACTATACCTTTAGTGCTCTCTAACATGTTGATCATTTTTATGTTTTGGTCAAACTGCAAATTTCTATTTCCGCTGCATCACTTCTGGTAGCCCTGTCAACTCCAGACACTCCTTGGACCAAGCATACCTCGTGTATATTATACATGATTACAGACATTTAGAATAAGATATGATAAAACCAGACCCTTAGGCATCAAAATTAAAATAAATAAACCTTAGGCAAAAAAAAAAAAAAAAACAAAAATCATACCGTCTGGTGAAGTATCACATAAAATTATATGCAGTTTTTGTTTTTGTAAACTTGCCACTTCTAAATAAAAATCAGATCTTTCACCCATTATTTATATGTGACATTCAAAATGTTAGTGGCAGTGAGGATGTCACGATAATACTGAATGTACAAATTGAATTGTGGTATAATTTAGTGATTCTGAACCTATTAAGGTTCCACACAGTATTCTATTTTTCATATATATATTTCTACCATAATTATGAAATGGCTGCTTGTTTTAAAACCTCAACAGAGACATTTTGTGATTCCAAAAGTTTCAAGGACTGTATGTTTTTTTAAGGAAAACAATTGTTACTGAGAGGAGTGAAAAAACGAAAAAAAAAAAAAAAAAAAAAAAAAAAAAAAACGATGCATCTCTTGATTTTATGTTTTTTAGCATTGACTTTAGATTAAAGTTAGTATTATAATATTCACAGTATTAATAATCATTAATTAGTAAAGGCCCGCATAGAAGTTTATTGTTTGTCCTTTGGTTGAGAACCAATGGTCTGTTTTCATAATAATACTGTGATTGGCCTTTCTATAACTGTTATGATCATAATGTACATTACATTGTTGATTCTTGAGAGTTGAGTGTCATGACAAGGGTAAATGACTATGAATATGAAAATCACTAGCAATTTCTGACTGTGAAAAAGGATTAATTTTTTTGGCTTTCCTTCTGAAAATCCAAATGTAGTTCCAAAGTGATCTGATCTGAGCTGTTGCATGCTTGACACATTTACACAAGGTTGTGTGTGGTGTAAGTCAGTGTTACTATGTTAATACACTAAGATCTCACGTCTTTATTACAGAACAGTGATGATGTCATTTTAGACAGCTGTTATGAGGTCGCTTGCAATTAACATTCAACTCCAACCGACATTCTAAAATGTAAAAGTGAGCACAAGTGGCGTACTTGATAATTATCCATTAGGCTTTGGGCTAGTTCATTTGATTTAGTGTCATTAGTGGCTATATGAGAAGCTTTAGTGTTAGAGTGAGTCGGATTATGAGTCATTGTGTTCTCACTGAGCATGTCTTTAGGTAAAGATTCCGATTTAGATTTTAAATAAAGCCATCATAGCTGGGTTTACCACTTGTCTAAATTTAGTTCCCTGTGTCATTCGCACACTTGCATTACAGGTTATACTGCATTTGAACTTATCTACTTTTCATCAAGCACATATTATCCAAAATGTTTACAGTATATGCATGCAACAAATTCCCATACATGCTATACAGTTTCCTCACTTTAGGCCGCAGGTGTTCTGTCGATGTGTTTGAAATACACTCAAGGTCCCCCTCATGAAATCTATCTTCTTCGTTGTTATGGTTTCAGGGGCATGACTTAATTTTTCACTGACAGTGCATTCATTTTAGGGCCTGCATAACTACCTCAGTGGCATCTCCTGAGATGTACATATGCACATAGGCCATCTGTTTATACATAAATACTTTTATTGCATCACATTAAACACTATTTATTCAACCTTCACCATCTCAACTCGTTCCTATTGCCATAGGCATAGGCATTTATTGATGTACTCTTCCTTTGACCGTTTCTATTCTTCTTCTTCTTTTCATGTTAATGTTCGGTAGAATGAACGCAAAACTGTTTCAAAAGCACTTCTTTCCATTTCCATAATGTTTTATATAGCTTTTTTCTCAGGGTCAGGTTTCGGGGTTTGGAATATAGATGTTTTACAATGCAACATCTTCCAGAGTTTTCAATGCTGACAGTCAGTGTAGGAATACAAAGACAAGCTGTTAAAAACCAGATGTGAACGTAAATGAGATGGCGATTCAAGCTGAACGACAATTATCAGTGGAGAGCAACAGCTGGTAATTTAGACCAGAATATTTGTTCTTAAGACAAAGAATTGTCAGATAATCGTGAACATGATGGATTTGTGCAGAATTTTGCAGGAATCCACATGATCTGATTACTTAAAATGTGCTGTATTTTGCTTTATAGAATGGAATAGTCTCTGCTAACTGACAGACTTCACTGAAATAGAGAGATCACACCTGTCTCTGTGACAGCTCTAGACTCTAAAAATAGTCGAAAGAGAATCTGCAGTGAAGTGATCTGCAGTTGTTTAGCTCATCAGAAAACAATGGAATCAGAAAAACACTTTGCTTGTGTATCATTTGGCAAGCATGAGTTTTCTGAGATCCAAAGATGTATATAATACTTGGACATACATAAAATGTTCATTTTAAAGGAACAGAAAAAAATAAAGAAAGAAAAAACTATTTAAAAATGTTAACATTCTGAAAGCAATAAATGAGATCCCATAATAATTTATATTAGCTTTACAGCACTACAGATAAATGTATTTATTTTACAAAAATAAATGACTAATATATATATATATATATATATATATATATATATATATATATATATATATATATATAATTGTATTATTATAAGCATGGTGATCATATCTAAGTTAATAAATCATTTTAATAAGCTGAATCTATGTCATGTAAACAATTCAAACAGCGATTTTTAATCATGCTAATATTGTTGCTTTAGCTCTAACAGCTGGGAAACTTTTAACTGTTGATTTAATTACTTTGAACAAAACTGAAAATCATTAACAAGACCTTTGTTCAAGATATATTCTATAATTTTAGTGATTCTCATTTGATACATAAAACATTTTAGCACAACATGGAAGACAAAATCATCCTTGACTAAAACCCAATAGGAAACATCTGTTGGCTTTTGAAACAACAAAAGTTTATGCTTGTTACAGATTTTGTTCATCTTGATAATATAATGACAAATGAACACAACTTTTATGAATTTTGAAGCCAACTATAAATACAACTTCCAGAAGTAAATAGAAAACCTGTAATCAAACTACAATATGGTTGCATGACTTCAACAGCACCATCACTAAGCTTTCGACAACTCTTTGAGTCTTTATTTAAAAAAAAAAAAAAAATCAAATCTCTTTTGAGTTAGGATAGTTAGCACGAGTGTGATCATAAACACACTGAGGCTCTGAAAGCAGACTATTGAGTAGATGAGTTTACTTGTTTGGCGTGATGACGTTTAACCTTTGTATTCCCATATAGACACTTGTCAGAAACCACACTGGAACTGGAAGACCTAAAATGCTTACTCATTTCCAGGTTCTGGCCTACAAAATAGAGATACTTTATAGGGTTTACTGCTCAATTCTGGCAGTAGGGTCTGGTCAAAGATTTTAGATATACAGGGAGAAAGTGCAATGCGCAATATGGTGGAATGAGTCTTGCCTTCTAAATAAAAGAGCCTATTGCAAATTGATAATCATTGCATCACTGCTCCTTTTGCCATAAAAACAGTCCGTCCTCTGAGATGCACGCTTAGGACTGCAAATACGAATGGCTGAGATATAAGCCTTTTTAATGCTATTTGAGCATATGAAAAAACAACAACAACAACAAAAACATCTATGGTGCATTTCGTGTTAGATTTTGCTGCTTGAAATATATTTTTTAAATGTAAGTGTGGCAAGCCATTTTTGAGTGTCCATGATTTCCCCATTCAAGTAGTTAAGACATAGTCTTAGATGAGGTACAAATATGGCCAACTAAACAAACATAACTTACACTTTGGTGGAAGTAATGTTGCTAATCTAACATTAAATAAGCATAAAAATAGCACACACAAGCAGACTGTGAATCATTGCCTTCTCCACTAAGTACACCTATGTTGCCATTGGTTAAAATGAGGTATTCTGCAAGGTATATGAGAATGTGCAGTAAATGCTGTGTCTGTTGTCAGCTGACTAGGTATTGGAACATAGCATGAATCGCACTCTTTGTACTCCGTCAAATACTTGTTGGACCTGTGCTGTGGAAGTAAAAGGGATGAGAGTTGGACAGATGAGATATGAATGGTCGACATCCGCACAGTAATCTAAAGCAGGGAATCGAAAATTGCATCTAAATGGAATACTAAGCCTGCTATGAGCAAGATCGGCTGAGTTCTGACCTTGTGTTTTACCGTGGTCATCGAGAAATAATGAGATACCTGCTATGCGCCAGTCACATCTAAGTCTTAGCGAAATGGCACCTAGTACAGCTCCATCAGAGGAATTTCTCAGAGCAGAGAAATTTGCCGTCGCAGCATGGAAGCCAGTGGATTCAAAAAGGGCAAAACGAGGGAAGGGAGGTGTTTTGGATGCAGCGAGTCTGCCTTGTGCATTCTTTATCATGGATTGTGTGTTTTAAATGGGTTCACGGCATAGTAAAGCGTGTTTTCTAATATGCAGAGCACAATCTTTCTGGTCAGACTATTCAATATCTCAGTCCTGGTGAAAAATGGCTGGGTCACTAATAGGGCAGTGCAATATAATTACAGTGCTGGGTCAGGTTGTTCGAGAACAGTGATTTTGTATTGCTAACTTATATAACAGCAGCTATCATATTTGCCAGATTGCATTTGAATGGAAGCTCGGTCTGATTTAGTGAGCTCTGATGCTCAAGGATAGATTATCTATATTGATTGCATCAATGTAGATGGCAGTCACTCAAAAGAAGCATTATCTTGATAAAAAAAGTGTAAGAAAAAACCCTTTTAAAGTCCAGAGCTCTGGCACAGAACCAAGATCGTCCAGTTGCATAAACCGACACGAAATGCAAACATAAATGGACTTTAAGTGCAGTACAAGTACATGTCAACAAATTATGTCATTAAACTCTCTCTGCTGTGGAAATAATGAGATAACAATTCTTCATTTCAAACATCAAATAAATGCGCTATGTCGTTGCTGTGTCAAACAGGAAATAATTAAGCAGAGTGGATCTTCTGATGATAATAAATTCAGTACATTATGTAAAGGTACGGCATTCAAAATGACTGTCAGAGAACTGTTCATGATAGAATTCCTTCTATTTATGTCTTTTCATACGTCTGTGCTTTAGATGAGTGCTAATTGGTCCCTATTTTAAGTTTTTACTTCTTCCGGAAGAATCTGCTCATTATTTTTGTCCTCTGGAGATTCATTTAGATAAGAATGTGCAGAAGTTTTTTTATTAGGTCACAAGGTTAATATTGGAAATTATATGCTGAAGGTATCCAATCCAAAGTGACCCAGGACTTTGTTTCCCCAGTGGTAAAGCATTGCGTTAGCAGGCAAAAAGGTTGTGGGTTTAATTCCCAAGGAACAACATGTTAGGTAAAAAATGTTAGCCTGAATACACTGTAAGTCGCTTTGGATAAAAGTGTCTGCTAAATAAATAAATGTAAATATACTTCTATTGCTGTAATGTGTCAGTAGGAAATATCAGTTTATATTTCCAAACATCCATTTTGCCATTAATTGTAAAATTCCAGTAAGATTTTATTTATTTATTTTTATTTCATTTTATTTTTTCAAACCGAGACAGACTAAATCCAGAAGAACAGTGGCAACGTCTTCAATATGCTTCAAGAAACCTACCCGCAAAGCTACCTGAAAAACTTACACTGTAAAAAAAAAAAAAAAAAAAGGGTTGAGAAAAGGCTACCAGGTTCAGGAGATTTTTGAATTTTCTCACCTTGTTTTTGTGATTGAGAAAACTCAAAAATCTCCTGCAGCTGGTTACCTTAAACTTTTAGTTTTTCTCAGCTTTAGATATTTTACAGTGCATGTGCTGTGCACCCCAGGGCAAGAGCTGCTTTACATGCAAAGGATGGTCACACCAAATATTGCTGTTAATCCAGTTAATAGAAGTTAATTGATAAAGAAAATTTATTATGACATTGTTTTTAAAGTGGGGTTTTTTGGTTTTTGTTTATGTTCATGTTTTCATGTCTTTTATTTTGACATTTTGCTCTTGTCATGGTTCCTGTACAGTCATGTGATTCCCTTGCCCTCTTGTTCGCAAGAGTGCGTTCAGCCCCGACAAAACGATGCAAAACTTTTTTAAAGGAAACGGTGGTGCGTTGAACACCCTGTTCTGATGACGCAAGAGTTGTAACTATGGCAGCTGAGAAGGCCATTCTTTATTTGTTTGTTTGTTTTTTAAGAGTTTTTTGGAGCGCGATGAAATCGGTATATAATACATGTTTAATACTGCACAAAACCATACGCTTAGATGTTACAGTCACTGCCCTTGCCATCAAGAATAAAAGAGAACATCCCAAACGAGTGAAGGGATTTGTGGAAACTGTGGTTCCTAATTATTGTGAACCTCGCATTTCAGGATGAAAAGACATTTCATGTGATAATCCTCTTCTTACCTCCAAGACTGTGTTTTTAAAGGGATACTTCACCCCAAAATGAAATTTTTGTCTTTAATCACTTACCGTCATGTCGTTCCAAACCCGTAAAAGCTCTGTTCATCTTCGGAACACAATTTAAGATATTTTGGATGAAAACCTGGAGGCTTGTAACTGTCCATAGACTGCCAAGTAAATAATAGTGTCAAGATCCATAAAAGGTATGAAAGTTGTTGTCAGAATACTCCTTCTGCCATCAGACGTGCACATCTGGGTTATATGAAGTGATGGGCACACTTTTTGTAAGTGAAAGAAAACAAAATAATGGGACTTTATTCAATAATTCCTTTGTCAACAGTCTCCTCTGTGTCTCCATATTACCGTTATGCTCTTTTGTTTTCATCCGCGCCTCAAGGATGTGCTGTTTATTTCAAATCAAAGCTAAATACACTAAGAAAGAGCGCATCCTTGTGGCACGATGACACAGAAGAGCATACACAACATTACAGTGATATGGAGGGACACAGAGGAGACTGTATCCCTTTAAGTCTTGACATTTGCCAAGTATGGTAACCTATATTCGGAATTGGTGTATGTGCCGATTTAAAATTGTACCTTTCTCTTTGGAGTGTTACAAGCTCTTGGTTCCTGAAGACGATCGGTAAAGTTGCAAGACTGTATTAGTCCTCCAACCCAAAGATAATATTGTGCGTATAAAATATCTTTAGAACCTCGGAAACGGCCTAAGAAAATGCCTCATTCTCAACAACCACACCCACCAAATATGTATGACAGTACCTCACATGTGGTGTGCTCCTTGTTTCCTCGGACAGATTTGCATAAACGCCCCGCCCACATGGTCACTCCAACGAAAAAGGAGGTGGACTTTTTAGTCTAGCTGTTGCCACCAGGTTTGCCATGTTGTGTCAAAGAGGCTGTGTGTGTCAGTGTTGACACGAAACTAATCTTGGTTTTTGGCATTACAAAGAGAGGACACACACAGAAATCATAGGTTAAGGTACTGTTTACAACCACGGGTTCAGAAAAGGTTCCATCCAAATAGTCATATGGGCTGCAGTGCATTGTATGGAGGAATTTTGCCTGATCCTTAGAGAGTATACTACAATCCCGGCTGTTTCCTGACTCACAGTCTGTAAGTACGTTTATGTATTTAAAGAATTTGCCACTGATGATTTCAAACGCGAGTTTTGAGCAGTGTAGAGTAGAGGCTTGTTGTTTGTCGTTTCTGTCCGATCACAAATGCAGACATGGTTTTATGTTTACGTGGCATGATGCAACACAACGCATAAAAAGACAGTATAAGTCAGCAGTTCTCAATTTCAGTCCTCGCGCCCCCCTGCTCTGCACATTTTTGTATGTTTCTCTTATCGCTTCAGACGTTTTTTTCTATTCAAACTTTAGTGTCATGCGAAAGTGGACATCACAGATATTCTGCCATGAATTCCAGTTCGAAGCCAACATATATGTTCCATTTAAAGTGCATTGAAGTGTGCGAGACATGAATTTTAAATTGTATTTATTAAATACAGAGGGTATATGATGTCACACTTCTCTGTGTTTGAAGACGTTGCGCAGTGGCAAATCCGTTAATGAATGTTCCGAAGTGAGGTAAACTTCAACAGATTTTCCCCTGCTCAGGGAGTAGGGAGCAATGAACACTGTGTAGGGACCATGTCAATGGGAACACAGTTCATGCACGGAGCTCACTTCTAACAAGCTGATTATCTGAAGCAGGTGTGTTAACAAGGAGAGACATGCAAAATATGCAGAGCTGGGGGGTGCGAGGTCTGGAATTGAGAACCGCTGGTTTTGTCATTATAATACATTAATTATGTCCCCACTGGATGCAACAAATCTGCGTCTTCGTTTATAATGGGTTTAATGTTTTTGTCTCGAGCTCCGGGGGACCACACGGCATCACAGTAAAGTAAGGGGCATAACATTTCCGTCACACACTTGAGGTATTATCACAACGCACTGGATATTGGCCAATCAGAGCACACCTCGCTTTTTCAGAACGATGAGCTTTGGTAAAATCGACGCGTTTCAGAAAGGCGGGGCATAGATGAGAAAACAATAATGTACAGTATGTGGAAAATAATGTATTTTTTGAAACTTAAACCTTTCTAAAACTTAAATTTCATCACAGCAAATACACAAAATAATGTTCTTTTTAGCAATATCATATTGACCCCTTTAAGTTCTGACTTATTTTTTTTTTTTTTTTTTTCATTTATTTATATTTTTCAACTGAGGTAACCCTACTAAAAGCTTGCTTCGGTAACATCTTAGAGACTTTTTGTGGTTCTCTTCTAAGCCTCAATTTCCCCTGGAATGACCCTCACATCCACACTCTTAGTGATTTCGCCTCACTCTCTTTCATAATCACACTCCCTCCAGCATCCACTTGATGAGAGTGCAGAATTGCTGATTCCTCCCATCGCATACTATCGCGCGGCCCTGCATGACGCCACCAGATGACCAAATATCAATGTTCAGCCTGAGCATTAGCGAACTGTCTGGATTTTCCTACTATTTTCATGTCTCAAAACAGCCTGGCAATGAAAGGAAATGGAAGGGAAGGGATGTTTAAAGCAATGAGAGAGTCTTCTCTGATGGACCCTGATGGATGCGCGCTTCCCCTTGGATTCTGACTCTATTTCTGAACATCAGAACTAGACGCAGCATCGCCTGCCACCTGAATCTGATGCGAATGACTGGAGAAGGAGAGCAGATGAAGAAGCGCACGCACTTACACAAGGTGGTGCAGCTGTGTTGTACATGTGCTCAACAAGACAGCCGCAGCGGCAGAACTTGTTTGAAGTCTCCAGGCTCAGGCAGACAGAAGAGGATCTAATAGCTCAGGAGAAGAGCACATCTGTGCACATCTAATTTTTTACTGAAATATTTAAATTTTTTTTATATTTTTCTTTTTGCCACAAACTTTGCTTTCCTCTTTCAATTATAGCTAAATTTGTATTTAAATATTGGTGCAGAATTGGGTTAGTTGTCACATTCCTTAAATCTGAAGAGAGTTTATTTAAACTTCATTTTTATGGTGGCAGTATGAAAATAACAAATGTGACCATTAGACAGACTATTTTCATGAAAGAAACGTGCAGCTATCGGTCTAATAACAGCTGAAGATGAAGCGTTTTGGTACAATAAACACTTGAGATGTGTCTGCTCCTTAGTGTTTCGGTCTCCATGAAGTGCCTGGCAAGTTTTAATCAGGTCCAGCTTAGCTCACAATTTATTTTTCTCCAAGCCAAGTCAATATATTAGCATATGATTAATTACTCTCCGTAAATACACAGACAGTGAACATGATGAGGTTTGCTAATTCCTAATGCTGATAAAGCTAAACGAATTGCATTGTGGGTAAGCCTGTCAAGGGTTTTTTGTTGTTGTTGTTGTTGTTTTTTTTTTTCCCACTAATAAGCTTGTTTAGGATATACACGTCATTATGATCCTTTGTCTTGATCCTGTTGTAACTGTACGTAAATGTTATTTTCAAATGTTCTTGACTTTTGAATGAATTTAAAAATTTATTTATTTTCATTGTTCCTAAAGTTTGCATTATTTAAAGAAGTAGACCAATAATGATGGATTGATTGAATCTATTGATTGAAATTATCATAAATATTTTAGTAAAATCACCAGACACATTTTAATTTATTTTATTTTTGTTTTTTTTAATTTGTTTTTTTATTTTATTATTTTTTGTGGTTTTGTTCCATGTAAACTGAACCAAATTCTGTAAAATAATAAAATTATAACAGAATACCGCATACAAACCATATAACGTAAAGAGCTTTATTTATTTTATATTTGGTTAGTTAGTTAGTTAGTTGAGTTAGTTAGTTTTATTTCTGCCTTATTTTCTGCCTAGTTTTATTAACAAAAAACACAGTAGAAAAATATTTATCAACTTCACACACAACTTTAATTTCTCTTTTCACAGTAGTCATATATTTTTTAACTGCGCACATATTGCAGAGCAGCAGTAATCGCTGCGGCCAGCAGCTTTTGTGTGAGGAAGTTGGCTGTGCCTCTTTCCTCATCAATAGCTTTGAAGCCATAAAAATAGTTCTGACTATCTGTCAACACTTCATCCCTCTCTACACATCTTCCCTCTCACTCTCCATCCTCTGTCTATCTCCCCACATCAGTGCTCCATTCCCACCCCATGCTCTGCCACAGAGAATTCCACCCTTAATCCTCTTTCCAAAGCCATCCATCCTTGCAGCCTCGCTCCTTCAGTTCTTAAGTGACAAGATCCCATAAACATGCAGGTACATAACACAGGCCTATGGTTAACGGATGCACAGCAGGCTGTAAGATTCTGCTGGTTACTGTAACATGAGTCTCCTTCGACTCATGCAATGAATATCTCCTCTTCCTCTCGATGAGAACCTGTTAATTTATGCATTAAGTTGGACAGGATCCAGTTCAGAAATTTCCAATGACTCTTAGACATCAGGAGAGGCTCAAATCATTTTCCTGAGAGTAATTGGAGGGTATGACAAAGAAACAGAGAGCCAGTGATCAATCAAGTGCATACAAGCTGTGGGGTCCAAACACAAAACCACTCATTTTCATCTAAAGCCTTTTAATAGATGTTTGCGTCCTTCCTTCCACCCACCATTCTAATCTTATTTTTGACCAAAACACTATAAAAGTAGATCAACCTAAGAACTAAAATCAAAATCATTAATTGACCAAAACACTAAAAAATAAGACCAACCATAGACCAAAAAACTCAACAAAAAACCCATGTCCTTCCCACTATGTTTGTCTCTTCCTATTTCCTGTGGAAACAAAAAAGCTGTCAAGCTCCAAAATGGACCAAAACACCATAAAAGTAGTCCAGCTGGAGCTCTGATTCTCATCCATGATTCAAAACACCATCTCAATGTGTTTTGATGGCCAAAATGGCCATTGGCTGGACTACTTTTTATGATAAATTTATGTTGTCCATTTTAGAGAATGCTTTAAGATGGTAAGAAACCTTAAGCTTTTCTTTTTCTTTTTTTGGGTGAAACTGTCTCTTTAAATCACTAACTAGATTTGTGAAAACTGGGTTTACACTTACTTTTAAATCAGATTTCCTCATACTTTTTTGAAACGAGAGCATATGAAATCAGTTTCCAGCAAAGGGATTATGAATTGCGAAAAGGATCAACAAAAGAAACACTAACTCTATCCTCCTCTATCGATTCAGCATTCATCTTTGACAAGCTATAAATCTATAAATCAGCTTCCACGAGATCTCTGCATATATCTAGTTAAGGTTATTTAAGGTTAATTCATCAATATCCAGCATAGGAGATATATATGCGGCGCAGCAGGGCCAAATATTGATCGGGTTACAACACGTCCCATATTATCCACTGAGCAATGCTGTCTTGATTAATTCTAAGGACTGAGATCAGTAAGTCTGCTCTCACACTCCCAAACATCCCCCTTTCAGTCTGGGGAAGGGAAAATATTTTATTGGAACATGGAACTTATCACAGACGCTTGTGATGTTCAGTCCATTTGGAGATTTTGGTGTTATCGTGGACAGACAGAGGAGCCACTTCTGTCAATGTTTGAGTTTAACAAAGTGTCTCACAGACGATACTCACTCCTGATTTATAATTCTGTGTCACTAGGGTTTTGTAGAGGATAATGCAGTCCTAATATTAAACAGGGCTTGTGTTTTCAAAAATATGCTTAGAATTAATTCATCGATCATACTGTATATCTTATTAGCACAACAATAATTGGCACTTTCATAGCGGTGGATATGTTAGAGTTGTGCTTCATAAAAAAAGTGTCAAGTTTGTTTCAGATGTTTATCCTAAAATGTACTCAAATTACAAAAGATAGTATACTATATGATAGTAAAAATTTGTCTTGAAAAATTGGATTGTTCATATTAAAATGTGTGCTTTTTAATTGTAGACAAGTGTTTTGACATAAAACATGTTTGAGTTCTTATTGTTATCTCTAACTTTTGAATGCAAACTTTGGAGCACAGTTGGAGCCAAAATCATAAATAATAACTGATTATATATAACCTTATTTTATTTCAGCTTAATAAATCTCATTTTCATTAAGTTTAAGTTGAAGTACTAATATATATATATATATATATATATATATATATATACCAATATTAAAAAATAAGTTAAAATAAAAAAACTTTATAATCAAAATAAATACTAAAAATATAACAATAGAATCTAATTCAAAATATTAACAAAATAGTATATTGTATCAATAACCAATAAATACACAAATACATATAATACATAAATAAATATAGCTATCAATGAGCCATTGTTGTGATCACTTAAACTACTTGAAACTATGAGTTTTTTTTTTTTTTTTTAATAAAATAAAAAATTCAGGTCTGTTTGCTGTTAAATTAATTTCATTACTGTTAAGGGAAATCAATTCAGATTTTGGAGAGGTAGTGTATGTGATTTTTTTTTTCTGTCTATTTTTTTTCATATTGTTATGAATTTTTGTTGAGTTTTTTATTTATGTCTTGTTGACTTGTGTCTTCTATTTTGAAGTTTATTTATTTTTATTTATTTATTTTTTTTTCTGGCTTGATTGTTTTTAGGAATACTGCTAAATAATACTACATACTACATTCAATATTTACGTTTTTTTCATAATACCGATCAATACAACAGACAAGGCATCAAGCTGGCTGGCCAGTTTCATTTGATCAGCTCACATGCAGCACTATAGATTCAATTCAGTAACCATAAGCATACATCTCATTTTTTATCCCATCAAGTAAGCATAACACAACCAATAATCCTTCCATTTTACAACACTGGCATTTTCCGTAAAGAAATCAGCTTATTTTCTTCCTGTAGCCACAGCTTGTATTGAGATGTCTATGCACGTCTATCAATATGTCCATCTCTGCACAAGAGTAAAATGGTTGCATGTCCCAGGGGCTTGGTTTCAACATCTCATTATGAGAAACTGCACTGATTGCAGTTCTATCTCCTGTAAATTTTAACACCGCACGTCTTCGTCTGGCCTTCGAAAACCCGTCCCCAAGGAGAACACACCAGTCCTATTACAAGCAGTCATACTGTCTGTACGTGGTTGTACTGTATGTACAGCATTCTGTACATACTGATTCCTATCTCTCACATTTTAACAGCAATTGCATTTGTAAATTTGCAGTCTAAATAACATGTGTGGTTCCTCTTTGGTGGAAAGTGTCAATTCCAGTATAGATGAGGAACATAGAGTGAAAAATTCTTTAATTTGGAATCATAAAACACAAAGGTTGTCCTTGAGGAGCAAAGCCATTGAGACTTAGACCATAATCATTCCTAATCAGACAGAATGGGTGAAAAATGCTTTGATTAGGAAGCATGAAGCACAAAGGGTGTTCTGAAAAAATAAAGTGGTTGTGCTCACTGGACAACCTCTAATGCAACTCGATGGAAGTATAAGAAGCTATCTTCCTGAAAGCAAACTAAAAGCATAGTTTATAGACTGTCAGGATTTAAGGCCATTATTGTGATCCAGGTCCAGGATTTTAAGTTATTGTGTGCTAACTTGGTGGAAATTGCAGATACTTTTTTTTTTTTTTTTATTTGCAAGAATGTCTTCATTAACTTGTACAGCCATCTGCTGTCATTAACATCTCAGCATAGCTTTATTCTAGAAGAAAGAGAAAGAGTTACAAGACATTTCGAATGCTGAAATCATAAAAATGGTGTCAGTTATAGAAATAGTTCTGAAATAAAGTACAACAACACAATGTTGCATGCTGTTTCTATAAAATGAGAACATTACAGTGTCAAATTAAGTAAAAGAAAAACTCATTACTCCTTACTTCATTTGACACTGTGGTGACTTTGTCTGAGTGATATAATTTTCATATTAATGCACATTTTTATAATGTATGTGGGTCAAAGATGAATAAAAAAGGAGTTATTTAGTTTTCCTATTTTGGTTCTTGTCAGGTTTATTCTAGTTCAAGTCAAATCTGTTTGTCTTTCTCATTTTTAATTAATTAATTAATTAATTAATTTTTAATTTGTGCTAAGGTGGAGATATGTTACAGATTTTTATTTTTATTTTTTTTTGTAAGAAATAATAACTATTGTAAAAAAACAAACAAACAAACTGTAAAATACATATAAAAAGTATTGTAAAAAAATACTTATTCTTCTACAGGTCAGAATAAGTTAAATAAAAATATCTCTTGCACTGAATGACTAAAACATTATTTCACCCATATTTTGACAGTTTATTTCACAAAAGTTATTTGAAGGTTAAATACACTTTACTTGCACTTAATATGCTTTTTATGTATTTAAAATCACTTTTGTAAATTTAATTTTGACCCATGTACAAGATTCTGCAAATCCTATTTTTTGATTTCACTTTTTGTTGTTGTTGTTGTTGTTGTTGTTGTTGTTGCACTATTTAATCTTAATATTCCAGATCCTTAGCACTTACATTCCATGCAGTGAAACCAAGAATATGAAAAGAGTAAGTCCTTGAAATACTTACATCAGTGTATTTCAGACGTCTGTGAAATGTTTTATTGACAACTTGTCAGCTTGAATTTACAATCATAAGAACTCAGCTGGACTTTTAATGAAATTCAAAATTATTCTGATGTTGATGCTTCAACATTCCAAACAAATTGTGTCCTTTATAACAGCTGAATCTCCTAAACTAAGAGCACATCAGCCTTGCATGTTTTAAGGCTCCCCAACCGCTGCTCTGGCATATTTTCCCCCTTGTTTTCCTCTGTCAATTGTTTGTTGACATGTTACAGGAAGCGTGTTTGAGAATAAATTTCAGAGTCACAGCCACAGTCGGGGAGGAAAATGAAATGATCTTGTAACCGACGAACCTAGTGTGTGATTAGTTATATAAAGTTTGCCCCAACATGACGCAAAACAACAAACTGTGAGTCTTTAAATGTGCTGCAAGCTTGTGCAGTTGATCTTGTTGGTAACAACATTTGCAGTCGTGCAGCCTAAAAATGGTGCACTATTTAAGTAGGGCAGCCTAGCAGACGTCAGAAGTTTAGGTTTGGTAGCAGATAGTGTAGAAGTATCTTTACGCAAGTGGCAGCGTGTCTGGCATTATCAGCCAAGAGACAGAGAATGGCCATGCATTCCATTTCAAATAATTGTGTCAAGTGTTATCTCGCCCTTATGGCAACTTGCTAAACAATGATTTATCACTCGAATAAGCACAGTTTTCCCACACATCATTCATTTTAGCCCCCGGCCTGTCAAATACAGAGGTGTTCACATGCGCTTCACACAAGCTGTGATGCTCACACACACAAACACGTACAGACAGTTCTGTCTGCTTTCTGTTATTCTTCTCGCTCATGCAAACTCGTGCACAGTAAGAAACAATACATTTTTTGCATTGTAATATGAGATTGTGGAATGATTATCCTCATCTTTGATCCCTGCTGTGAAAATATGCACTGATAGCTGATTATCAAGCTATCTACATTCAAAGCAATCAAACCACAGGAGCTATTTTAAACTCTACTGATTTAAATATTACTTTCGATTATGAGTGATCATATTTAATCAAGAAATCCCATTTGAACATAAATGCATACAGTGCAATGGAAATAATTTGGTGAAGGAACAATTTTCACTTACACATAAAGTAAATTCTACAATTAATTACAAAGTAGGATATTTAATTTTTAAAGTAGAATGACTGAAAAAGTATTTTCTTGTAGAACACTTCAATCTTTGTTTCTTTTGCAACTCTTTTTGGTCTTTAATCCTGGAAATATATAAAATAATTTCACAGTAGAGTGGTGTCCTAAACTGAAAATTAATTAAAAAAAAAAATGATTTGGGGTTCATAATCTTGGAAATATATAGAAAATGTTAGAGTAAAATTGTGTTCTAAAATGAAAGTCACTGAAAATATGCTTTTTGGTTTGTAATCCTGGAAATGTATGGACAGTTGTTTAGTAAAGTGGTCTTTTAAAATGAAAATTGCTGAAAATCATCTTTTTGGTTTGTTATACTGGAAATTTACAGAAAATATTAGCATTTAAAATATAAAATATAAAATGAAAATCACCAAAATCTTATATAGAATTGATGAGCGTTTAAAAAATTTATTTATTTATTTAGGACATATATGGATATTTGTATAGTAAAGTGGTCTCTTAAAATGAAAACCACTAAAAATCATCTTTCTGGTTTATAATCCTGGAAACATATAGACATTTTTAGCATTTAAAATTTAAAATTAAAATAGCTAAAAATCAGATTTTTGGTTTGATTTCTGATTTTAGAAAATGTTAGCATTTAAATTTTTTAAAGAAAATCTGCTTTTGTAATTTTGGAAATGTATAGAAAACATTAACATTTAAAAATGAAAATGAAAAATCACAAAAAATCATCTTTTTGGTTTGCAGTCCTGGAAATATGTAGAACATTTCAGGATTTCAGCATTTAAAACAGAAACGTTTTGAGGTTAGGTTGGATTTCTTGAAGATGCTCTTTTTGTCATTGCTGAATTACAATACAATTGACCTTCTGAAAGTGTTTTAATTGTTCATACTTCACAAAAAATATTCTATGAGAGATGTTGAAGTATATTTTTGAAATTAGAAAAAAAAAAAACACTGCTAGAGAAACAAGGAAGAGGACAAGTGGAAACACTAGTAGTTGCCTGGACTTTCTCAAGACGCATCTGCCAGTGTCAAGTGTCTCTCTCTCTCTCTTGTCAATCCATGTAAAGAATGTCAGCATGTTCCAGCATGTCATCCGTAAGAAGAGGTAGTGCTTTGCACTCAGAATTGCTCATCAAGGGTCTTGTTTAAAACTATTCTCATGTCTGAGTGGGATATTGATTTATGCATAGCGTCCCGCATCAGAACGCAGGGTGAAATTGTGCAAAGGGAAAATCAGTATGCCGCCATGACTCAAGAGAATCCGACTGCACTTTTGGGAACGAACATTTTATGCTCATGATTAGGATTTATCTTCGGGAACCAGTCCCAGTGTCTACATAATGTTCCCCATAATGTCACTAAAATTGTGCCATTTGTTATTTAATGATGGAGCTGCACTTAAAGCAACATGTAGGGTGTTTGTTAAAAAAGGTATTATGGGAAAAAATTCTCTGCTCTGGTTTTTCTGGAAGACGAAATGGGAATGTAACAAGGTAATAATGCTCTTGGGAAACAAGCAAGAACAGTAAAGTAATGCTGATGTACTATTCATATTCAACTTATTTCAGGAAATTAGGAGTTGTTTAGAGTTTAATAGAAGAAAAAAAGACTATTGTTAAGACTGGGAGATTTTAAATGACATTTTAGTCAAACAACTGAAAGGCAAAAAGGCAGTTAAAAAAAAAAAAAAAAACATAAAACATGCTATTATTAGGGGAAAAATAAAACTGACTGCTAGACTGAGAATCAAATACACTGGGGAAAACATAAAATTATACAAATATATAAATAGAAGCAAAATTTAGTTTTTCACTCCATTAGAAGTATCTTGACATCCTTTAAAAAAGATAAATTTAGGAAGATAGTATGACTTATTTCCAGATATATATTTACATTTATTTTTCTTGACTTGTTGGCAAAGACATTGTATTTAAGGCACTGATCCCCTTATGAGATACTAACATCTCTCTTTGGCATCCCAAGGTGCCAGTCCTGGAAAAGGCATTCAGACTTAGCTAGACGTAATTAATCTGGTATGATGACGCACTTCATAATTTATCACAACTTGTGAGTCACACTGCCATACACAGAGGCATTAGCTAATGATTTGGCCAGCCAGTGTTTTCATCTTGGGCTGTGGTTTTGGGCTGAGGGCCGGGTTTCAGAGCGGGTATGTTGATGTTAGTTCAGGTCATGAGGGGTTTCAGGTTTAAAATGAGAGATCCAATTAGTGCATCTCTTTGACTTGGTTAATATGCACAACAATATTCAGATAAATGAATGTTTGGTTATGTATGCATCTTGTAAATGTGCTAATTTGATGAAGCTATTTTACTGGTTTCTAAATACTGTGGGTGGCACAAACCTTCATTTATTATGATTACACTTTTTTTTTGATGAATCACTTGAATGAATCAGACCTGGGAGATATAAAAAGACAAGAAATTACCAAAAATAATAATAAAAATAATAAAAATAAATAAATAAAAATGTGTAGAAACAAATTTCACAGTGAATAACTGTTACGGTCAGCTCAAAACTGCAACAAAAACGACGAAGACCAAACCAAAAACGTATAATGAAGAATATTTTTTATTACATAATTCTAGGGGTTTACATTTAAAATTAACACATCAATTTAACTACTGACGACAGATCCACAAACAACGCGCGATCAAGTGGCAGCATGGATGATGTCACTTCCACGTGCCTCGACCCACGTCTCAGAAGCACTTTTATTCGTACGTCCCGATCTATAACAGGTGTTGTTCATTACGCCATCACTTAGAAGAAATCACAAGAGAAAACAAGAAAAAGCAAAAAACCCACACACCCTTACACCATAACAATAACACATAGAATTTGAATGAGAAATTTTGAAATAAATAAATGAATAAAACCTAAGAAATATTGTTTTACAGCTTTAAATTTCTTAGAAGGATAACATTTCTGTCACCATTTATACCCTGAAATTGTTCCAAGCCTGTATGAATACCCAGACAGTTGATGGTAATTTCTTTTTTTTTTTCTTTTTTTCTCCATGCCAGAAAGTCAGTGGGTACCGTCAGCTGTTTGGTTTGCCGCATTCTTCATTATGTCTTTTTCTGTGTTCAGCAGAAGAAAACATTCCTTATAGGTTTTGAACAATTTCAGGGTTTTTAATTTAATTTAATTTAATTTAATTTAATTTAATTTAATTTAATTTAATTTAATTTAATTTTTTCCCTTTAATATATTTATTCTCATGCACTACCACTAATTACTGTTCAGTTTTCTGTCAAAAAATAAAATAAAATAAAATAAATAAAAATAAATAAATAAATAACAAATACAAGGGTGTCTTGTTACTGTAACATTGGATTGTTTACATTTTACCTTAGTGATGTTAATGTTGTCATTTGCATATGCTGTCATCTGTTTACTATATGCAAATGAAGACAGGCTCGCTGTCTGACAATCTGACAACTGTCTGCATTTACACCTCTGATACAGATGCCACTCTGCAATACAGAACATGGAATATTAAAAACTGGGAAAGCAACAAGCATGTAGCAGGCGCTTAATTTAGCATAAAAGATCGGTTCTCTCTGTCAATGACATATTCACAGTTTTTATGTTGAGCAGCCCGATGCTTGTTCACTTTCTGAATGTACATAAAGAAGCAACCCTGTGTCTTATCTCCTCTCAGCTTGTGTCTTTGAATTATCCGAAGACTGTAAGTTTAAGATGCTGTCGCCCAAAAGTGAGATATATCACACATAAAAATCTTTACACTAAAATTAAATCTTTTTCAGCTTTTGAGACTGAATTTTGTAGAGAAAAAAACATAAAAAAAAAAAAAAAAACCTGAATTTTGGTTCTACTTATATTGAGAAAACAGAAAATATACCTAAGGGCTAAAACACAGCATATGTATATATATATATACTGTTATGCCACAAGCATTTTATAACAACTTTCAAAAGTTTTACAGTGAATTTATAGGTCAGGCCACCAAGGGAATTCTAAGCCACACTTAAAATGTACAAACTACCGTGCAACAGTTTCACGTCTGTGGGATTTTTTTGAAAGATGTCTGTTATGCAATATATATATATATATATATATATATATATATATAGATATATATATATATATATATTATATATATATATATATATACACACACACACACAAAAAAAAAAAAAAAAAAATAAAAAAAAAAAAACACACAAAGAAGCTTGTGGAAAAGTTAATTTATTTCAGTAATTCAACTCAAATTGTGAAATCAGCAAAACAAACAAAAACACAGTCATTCAGTTGATCAATAAACTAATCAAGAACTGTTAGATGACTCCATATTGACTTGTTGAAAGCAGTGGCAATGAAATCCATCATGTGTTTCCATCAATTCAGTATATCTCACCCACAATGATCTGCCTTTGAGCACCTTTAGCCAACGGCTCTTTCCAGCACAGTGTTTTAACAAGCGCTGCTGGGGATTGATTCTACCTGCTGCCATCAGACAATACAACACCTTCTCCTCTTCCCATCCCGCTGTTCCTCCACGTGATTCCCCAGTCAGGGTAACAGCATTACACACAAACAGCTATTTCTCACTCCCGCGTTCAGTAGAAACAACTGCTAATGTACTCATATATGCACATTATACTTGAACTTCAGCTCTTAAATTAATCTGTTGGTTTACACTGTATATGTGTGCCTTGGCATCAGTAAAATATCTCTATCTGTCTGTTTGTTTTGCTGGCTAAGTTCAGTATTCTCTGTGCGTTCACTCAGTGACCTCTAGAGCCACAGGAGATGGTAAGTGCTGTTTATTTGTGACTCTGTGTGAGGGAGTTTTGTTGTGGGACTTTAGTCCTTGGTTTTAGTCCAAGGACAAGCGCTAAAAAGTGAGAGAAAGAGGTGCAAGCTGGCAGCTATGAGCAAAGCAAATAATATACTCAGAAACCTGCTACAGCATCAATTTTAATCTTCTCGTGTCATACCAAAGCTGTACAACTGTATTCCTTCTGTGAGATACAAGACTTTGTACCCCATTGACTTTCATGGTAAGGGCAACAAAAACACTAAGATTATTATTATTTTTATTATTATTATTGTTGTTTTTCAAAATATATTATTTTGTGTTTTACAGAGAAAGTCATACAGGTTTGAAATGATGTGATGCTGATGACAGATTTGTCATTTTTAGGTGAACTGTCCATTTAAGACAAAAGTGCCAGTGACTGTATTGTGACTTGCAGGCTGTCATAAATCCACCATTGCTCTCTGGTGCTGAACTCTTTTCTCAAATGCAAGCACAGTGTCCTCAAGCTCCTGGAACAGTGTGATGCAGTTGTATTGACATATAATCCATGACCATCTGGCTCCACAGCTCTGGGCCTACAGTTGCTCTTTCTCAGGCTTTCCCTTCATGCCCTCTGTACCAAGTTCATCTCAGTTTTTCACAACACTTCTCCTGGAACGTTTCCCCTCAGCTTCCTTTTTATACGTTTTTATATGACACATGTCACTACAATTCAAACGTTGACGTCTTGTTTTTACTACAAGATGACCAGTCTTACATACCAGTGTTGTTAATGTTAACTAAAACTATTAAAATTCATTTTGGCAGTTGAAAAATGAAATTAAATATACATATTAGATTAAAAAAAATAATAAGCTGAATTAAAATGACAAAAAACAAAACAAAAATAAAATTAAATGAAAGTTAAATATAAATATTGGCAACATATGTGTGGTATCTTTGAATAGCAATATCTTTGAGTTATCTGTGAATCTATTTGACTGGCACTGAGAGGCATTACTAGGTTTAATTGGCAAGCTGTGTAATACGACATATGTACACTGCGGTAGGAGTTCATCTGACAGGAGCTGGCAACAGCAAGGCCACATACAACACTTCCCATATGTAGGAGACAGAAGGGCCCACCATCCTTCAGCTAATGTTTACTGCTCTGCTGTAAAAGATGCCGTCCAGGGATGAGAAGTTGAGCTCAGACACAACATAAAGGCACTGGAAAATGATGTCATACGCATGTGAAATTGTATCGCCTGTTTTGAATTCACTCACAGAAAGCACATAGTTTGTGTTCAAGATTAGTCTGAAATACAAAATAATGAGCGTAATTAGGGATAGTAAAGATCCACTTACAAAAGCACAAACATAGAATAATATTTAAAAAAAAAAAAATAATAATAACTGTATAGAGCATATTCAATTTGTGAAATTAATACAAAGCATAGAATTAGAAAACATTAAAATATTTGTTAATGCAGCCATTTATCCATGTTGTTTTATTTTTTGTAACATGTTTTTATAAAGTCATCTTTTTTTATAATACAATACTGTTTTGATCTGTTTGGTATTTGTAGTGGTTACAAAGCATGTGATTTTTTTATGAGTTGTAAAACAATTTCTCATATGGAGACTATCATGACAAAAAGTTAAAATATCCTAAAGAAATATCAAAGATATCAAAGAATATCAAATAATATCAAATAATTTTCTTTGAGAAAAATGCTAACGTGTTAAAAATAGTTTCCAATGGCCAATAAAATGTAAACAATTGTTTATCATAAAGACATGTACATACTCTAATATTACACAGTAGGGGCCACAGGATTGGTGCTACTGTATGTATATTGTGTGAATGTACGGAGCTATAATCTAAATTCCCTGAATCTTTGAATGTCATAGTGTATGTGCTTAGACCCTGATGATTGCTGGTTGTGGTTTATCGCTCACAAACTTAAGGACACCAAAATGTTTGCAGACCTTTCATTTGTGTATTTCACACTTCAGCAGCATCTATGCTATAATTTACATGCGTTTGAACCAAATAGTCAGAAACAAACATTTGATTGATGATGCATCTTAAAGTAAACAATCTAAACGCTCACAGATTTTCTGCAAAAGCAAAGCTCAAATCAGCCCACTTTGTTAACAGTAAAAGCCATAAAAATTATAACAGTTGGTAGAAAGAAAGTTAGAGGTGCTATACGTGATACTTTGTAATGAATATCATGCATAAATTGCCCATACTACCTGACAGATGTCCCTGAAATACTCTGGAGAGTCACACCTGTCTCTGTTACAGGCAAAGCTCTGGAAATGGTGAGGAAAAAAATCAAGATGTTATAGTTACAGCATCCACCAGCAGGTGTTCACTAGGCCAGCCAAACTTTGACCCAAGATTTGTACTGCATCCCACGATGCCCTAAAAGTGTGAACTCTTTCTTTGAAGAAGTAGATACTTTTGAGTGTGTAGAAGAGGAAGCAAGCTTTGGGACATACTAACATGTAATGCTGCGTTCAAGTCTTCCTGGGAAGTTCGTACTTACGAGTTGACAAGTCGTAATTACGACATCGGGTGTGTTCAAGTCAGTTTAGTCGGCAAAAGATGGCAGTGTATGTTCTTTTAATAAATTACAAGAAAATACAACAGGGTTTGTTAACTCTGCTTATAGAAAATGAAGAGCAAAGAATTTGCATCAGGTGTGTTTTGCGTTTTTAATTTTTTTTAAATCATTTATGAAGCCACTTTAATCTGTATCGCATAAAAACGTATTAATTGTTATATTGCAATCCTGTCTATCAATTTCCACTAAATAATTACCGTCAACAACAGACGTTGCATCCATCGATCCATTGATTCTGTCATGTTCCACTTGTAATTACAACTTTGTTATGTTCATGTGTGTTAAACTCGTAAATACAATGTATCTGACATGACTTGAACACACCATAATAAAATTGTGATTTGTTACATCTACCATGTTTGTAGTTCTGTTTATTCATGTTATTGGGTTTTTGCCAATATAACCCATATAAGATCTTCAATATAAGACTATCCAGGGACTTCTGGCATACTGTTTTAACATACTATGCTTTGGGACACACTTATTCAAATCTTACAAACTATTTAGGATTAATATTATGCCCACTGGGATGCAGGTTTTGGTTTCCTGATGTGTGTTTGTAGGCTGGAGATTTGAAGACATGGTCAGACAGATATAAAAAAAAATAAAAAAAAATAAAATGTCATTAATTACTAACCCTCATGTCATTCCAAACATGTAAGACCTTCGTTCATCTTCGGAACACAAATTAAGATATTTTTTATGAAATCGAGAGCTCTCTAACCCTCCCATAGACAGCAAGGGTCCTACCACAATCAAGATCCAGAAATGTACTATGCATATTTTATTAAAATTATCTTAATTTGTGTTCTGAAGATGAGTAAAGGTCTTACAGGTTTGGAACGACATGAAGGTGAGTAATTAATGACAGAATTTGAATTTGTGGGTGAACTATCCCTTTAATTAAAGATATGTTACATGGGAAAAACATCTGAGATGCTGTGAACCTGTCTTTTCATTTTCTAGTGTCTTTTCATTGGTCAAATCTACTGAGACACTTAGAGCACTTCTATCTACAGCATTAGTTACTGTACACAGCCTGCGGACTGGACATGGGCCGCTGAGAGTCGATTCAGCAGGTCAATTCACACAGGACTACTTTCACCTTGTGGGTATTTCTTCAGGGCATTTTATAGTAGGCAAAAGACACTGTAATTCTTCCCTGAAAAAACCATTGACATGCCCAATTCGGAGAGGATTAAGATCACAGAGGAGCTGTGGTAGTTATTATATTACCCCGCCTCCCAATGTAAAAATAATCCTGTCCGAAAAGGGCTGTATATAATTGTTTCTGCATTAGTTAATAGAGTTTTTTCCCTCCAAACATTCCTCAGTTGTGGCCAAACGACATGTCTGTTATAAATTGGGTGTATAGAGACAGTACCTCAAGTTTTGTGGAGGAAAATAAACTAGAACAAATTCGACTTGGACAATTTAGCCCTGGCAATGCTAAGCTATGGGGGCATGTCACTATTTCTTAAGATGGGGATTTTTATGTGGACGGCCTTATATGTTTTACGCCTCTCTCCCACATGTGAAATTGTTGCCGAATTGCTCTCGCTGTTCGAGGCTGGGATAATTTCGTTTGACAACACCTGTTCTAGTGCAATGTATTATTTTTCAGTGGGAATGATCTTCTCCCCTCTAATACAAGAGAATGGTCCAATACCATCCATCTAAAACACTACCCACAAACTCTTTAGAGAGCCTCTGTGTATAACTGGTTTCTGTTAGACTTCTTCACAAAAACAGACATGCTTTATACCAAATGCAGTGTTTTATTTGACTATTAAAGGAATAGTTAATCCAAAATGAAATTAGGTAGAAGTTTACTGAAAATTTAGCATTCCATCGCTTGCTCACCAGTGGATCTTCTGCAGTAAATGGGTGCCGTCAGAATGAGAGTCCAAACAACTGCATCACAATAATCTACAAACAATCCAAACGACTCCAGTCCATCATTTAATGTCTTGTGAAATGAAAAGCTGCATGTTTGTAAGAAACAAATCCATCATTAAAGTGTTTCAACATTAAAACTTTACTTCTGGCCAAAATATGAGTTCATAATCCATAATAATGTTTTCTTCAGTGAAAAAGTCCAGCCCTTGTTGTCGTCTCACATCAAAATCAGTCAACATGTTTGTTTAGAACTGTTTTGGAATGTTTTCAGTGGCACTTGATCTGTGCATATTTCTCTCCTGATTCAGACGAGAAAGCAATATTATGGGTGGAGGACATAATTAAATTTGCTTTAATAATAATAAAATAATAAACATAAACATTCTCTTTAAAAGTTCAGCATCCCTTACATGACTTCTCTAACAGGAACCCTACAGCATTCAATTATTCATATATTGTTGATTTATACATTGATTAAAAAATAAATAAATTAATAAATAAATAAAAGACGTTTGATTTGAATGGTGATTTATGTCCTTCCAACAAATGTAAACCTTTCAAAAAAGTCACACTTCAGTATTATTCCAACTAATTATGTGCCAGTGTTGTTTTCTCTATAAATATGTCCATGCATATAATTCAGCGTACATAACTAGAATTTAGGAAAATACTTGATTTAATAAGGTGCTCAGAACAGCACTGTAGTGAAGTGTCTAATAAGCCTAATCAAAATGCAGAGAGAATCAAGCAAAAGCCTTTGTAAATGAAGGAAACTTAATCAGGAGAAAGGTCTCAACATGTAAACAGCTTATACTCATTACTCACAGAAACATGCATCAGCAGTATTAAAGTCATTTTTTAAGCTTTAATGGTTGTGTTGTATTATATTACGGGTGCAAAATAAAACCCAGAAATGTAACCATTGTGTCTAATGTTTTAATTTCATTACAAAAGTGTTTCAATGGTCTGATTTTACTGGTGTATATATATATATATAATATATATATATATATATATATATATATATATATATATATATATATATATATATATATATATATATATGCTTTTTATTAAAAATGTTATATTTTATTTCATTATTTTATTTTTAATAATATGCGTTTTTTTACAAGTTCTTTTTTCTGTATATGGTTAAGAAGAAAGTATGAAAATAAACAGTTTAAAAAAAAATATGCAAAAAAAAAATAAAAAGTCAGCAACTAAGAGACAGAAAAGTGGCCCACACTTTTTAGCCAATCAGAAATGCTTCCTATCTGGCAATCAATGGGCACGTTCAAGCTCACACTGGTGCGCAACGTTTTGCTACGTTTTCCGGGTTGAACGACACGTTTCCTGGAAACGGTGTGCAACGGTGTGCAACGGGTTTGAGAACCTGCGTTTTCTCTTGTTTGGTGGGAGTGTGTCAGAAATGTCGGCCCAATCAGCGGCAGCATGTATATAACACACACGCGGTATTAAAGAGACCTACCTCGCACAATGGGTCCTATAACGTAGTTTACAAATGTGTCCGCTGCAGCTCGGTATATGCAACAATTGAAGACATTAGAAACATGTTGTGCAAAAAACTAAGAGTTTTATAGTAAAATATAGCCCTTCATATCACCATGATGAATGTAGTTGTTTTATATTTTTAACTTCATTGCAAGGCAAGTTTATTTATATACCAAATTTCATACACAGTGGTAATGAAGTGCTTTTACAAAAAATGAGAATGATAATTAATACAAGGTATTTAAAAATTAAGAACTAGAAATAAAATAATTTAAATTAGAATTGATTAGCTACCAGGAGATAAAATAGATGTGTTTGCATCCTTAAATGCGAGGCAAATGTTTGATCACAATAATTAGGGACCACAGTTTCCACAAATCCCTTCACTCGATGGGGATGTCACGAGACCAATTCTCTTTCATTCTGGACGGCAAGGGCAGTGACTGTAAACATCGAGGGTACTTTGCAGTATTAAACAAGTATTTATATCAATATCATCAGGCTCCGAAAATTCTGGCAAAAAGAACACAGAGAATGGCCTTCTCAGCTGCCTAGTTGCACGCACGCTTGCGTCCTCACAACAGGGTGTTCAACACGCCATGCCGTTTCCGTTTAAAAAACGTTTTGCAACGTTTTGTCGGGGCTGAACGCAGCCATTGTGTGCATTCAGAAATGCTGCCATCTGATTGGCTAATATTGTCTTTGAAGTGTGGGGTTATGGAAATGAGTCATGTGACTGAAGTCAACAAAGTGGCTAACATCACTTACAGGATTAAGTGTATAGGCATGAACATTTGTTTCTGCACATTTTTACACAGTGTCACCAATTTTTAGTTGTGTTACTCTACCACTGGGTCACTGGAAATATGCCATTTTCTTCTTGAACTCTCTGAACTTTAAAGTGTTTGAGATCATTGTCCAAGCAAGATTTTTTTAAGGTTTCCAGCAGACTGAAGCAGGTTCTCTTGCAGTGTTTTCCTGTGTATTGCACCATCCATTGTTCCCTTTTTCCCCCCTTTTAACGACATGCATACTCCATGTTAACAAGAAAAGCACACTTCATGATGCTATCACCAGCATACTTCACTGAAGAAATCGAGTTCTTTTGCACCACACATATCACTATGATTTTTTTCCCCTTTTATCCTTGTTCCCATGCATCTAACCACAAAAAAAATAAAATAAATAAATTAAAAAAAAAAACATTTCCTACATTGAAACTGGGTCATTATTAAAGCCTGTTCCCAAAAAGCTCTCAGGACTTATAATATGGACCAATAGTTATATATATATATATATATATATATATATATATATATATATATATATATATATATATATATATATATATAGCATTTTTTATTTTATTTTTTTGCATTTTTTGAAAAGGTTTTTAACCAACTCAAAGTCATTTTAGTGTATGTATGAAACTGCAACTGAAATTAAACTTTTCATTTAGCCAAAAACCAAAAATGCTTTTTATTTGATGATCAATTTCTTTATCATTTTTATTTAATAATAACAGTCAAATTAAATAATAATAATAATTAATTAATTAATTAATTAATTGCACAAATTTAAATTGCACACATCCTCAAATTTCTGTGTATCACTAATGCATACATCTGTAAGTGTAACTTAAGTGTCCAGTGCCATTAAATGCCGTTTTGTCTATCTCTAGACATCTTTTCTGCCTGCCATCATATTATACAGAGCTGTTCGTGTTGTTGAGCAGTGCTCTGGTGCTTTGCTCTCTGTTACTGAACTGTATGTAAATGTCAGGGCAGCTTTCTTATACTACAAGAGATCTCAGCAGTTCAGGCTGCTCCCCATATTGCTGAATGAATCCACTTTAGCCTTAAAGTTGATGTCTGTTTTACATGAAGACTTGCATTATTCTTTGAGCTGAAGAGGGATTTCACCATTCCTTTTCTTTCCCAGAGTACTCTTCTGTTTGAATGGTTCTTCATCCTTTTATCTTTCAGCAGTTTCATTTATTTATTTTTATTTTTTTCACACACATAAGTCCTGTTTTAAATGGGCATGAATCTCTGTACCAGTTTTATTAACACTGGATTCAGGCCTGCATGTTAGCAGACTAAAGACTTTGATGAGTGTAGCCGTGAGGAACAGATTGAAAGTTTAATGATATGGTCATTTCTGGCTGCAATTTGAAGCTGAATTACATAAAAATAGGCTTGCATTTGAAGAATTCGTAAAACAATATACAATAGGTCATTGTTTTCATCCTAAAATGATTTGAGTGACTGTTTAAACAATATATATTACATATATATATATATATATGTATATATATTGCGTTTTAACATTTAACACCCAAATTTTAACATTTTGACTCAAAAAGTGCTCTACCAAATGATTGAGGGGCTTTCAGGGGGTTAATATATATTTTTCCCACACTTGTTATTATAACTTCTGAGAGAATCAATGAACTCTTCCCCCGTAATGATCAGCGCTTCTTCAAAAGGCTTTAAGTTTATATAGGTATGAGTTCTTTATGGGAACATAAATAGATTAAAAGTTTATGAGTCTACTTTTTTGTGCTCAAGGCATGAATTTCCTCTCTTTCCCGTCGCTAATTTTCCTGGAGGAATTTGACTGACCTAGTTAGCACAGTCTCGTGCACCTTAAGAATTTTATAAAGCATATTTACAGTGCTGTAGATAGATTCTGCATGATATGATTAAGTAATGAAGAGATGAATTATTAGGGTGTCAAGGAGGAAGCCTGATGCATCATTTAATGGTGTTATATGCTGAGATGAAGAGAAGATGTGAGGATTTGTGCATTTTGAGGTTGTTTTAGGCTGATTCATTGAACAGTTTATGGAATGGGTAATTTAATGATGGTCCTGATTCAGATTTCATGTGGACATTTGTGCTAATAGTTATTTGATGATGGAGTATTTTTTTATGCATGAAAAATCAAAACAAAATTATTTTCTTTCAACTAACAAGTAATCAACACAACTAAAAACTATATATGAATAAAATAAATTTATAAGTAGAAATTAACATGATCATGCTATAATTAATCTAAAATGACTTTAAATAGCATTTTGCTATTTTAAAGTCATGCATGCAGCTTTTATGATCTACAGTCATATTAACTGCTTCATTTGTCACAACATAGCGCTTAACTTATGCAATTTTCCATTTTTTTAAGGGAAAGAAGAATTGTATATATATATATTCTATATATATATATACTATATTATTATATATTATATCTATATGTATATATATATATATATACATATATATACATATATATATAAATTGCATTGCTCCATCTGAAAAGATACACAGTAAATATGCTTTCAGAAGGTTAACAGGGTTTACGGTTTTGCAATTTAATTTAACAAGCTTTGTGCTCAAGGTTGTGAAAGTACAACTAACATCTTAGAAAGAGAAATCAATGCAAAGATATTTCTATGAACCTTTCAGTTGCTAGTTATTTACTAATGCAAAATCATGATAACAGGATTGACATTTAGCCCCCTACCCACAAATCATAACTTAACAAGATAAAATAAAATGAATAAAGTCACCTTAAACTTTTTTTTTTTCTTTGTACAGGTGATTCTCATGCTGACCAAACTATATGACTTCAATCTGGGCAGTGTCACAGAAAGCTCCTTATGGAGGTAAGAGTACATATTCAAGGATCCAATCTTTATGTATTCATGCTATGGTGAAATGTATTACAGCTCATGTAATATACCTTTGTGACTGTTTGTTCTCAACTTGTTGAAGCTTTTATTTAAGCAAGCAGATAAAAGATGTATACATTGTGCAAATGATGTGATACAGTGTCCCTGTGGTAGCTCCACAAACATCTGAGAGAAATAGATAAATACATTTTGCTTTAAATGTTCTCGTGTTCTCTCTGGAGTTGTGTTTGTTTAAGCAGCGTGACAGTACAAACACGTCCAGTGTTGTGACTTTTAAATCAACTCTGTATTAATAGTCTGATGAAGCTACATTAGCTGATTAATGGCGTGTCTGTCGCTGATTGTTTTTATACCCTCTCCAGCGCACAGCTCATTGATCTGAGTGGACATAAAGTATGTGTATTAGAGCTGCTTGAATGGAGCTGATGTTGAAAATCTTAAAGGGATAGTTAACCAAAAAATTAAAAATCTGTTTTTATTTTTATATTATTATTTTTTTTTCTCCTTATGTCATTCCAAAACTTAGAAAGTTATTTTGAAGAATGTTTGTTTTTGGTATTTTTAACCCATACTGTAAAAATCAATGGGACTCAAAACAAACATTCTTCAAAATAACTTTTTTTGTGTTTGTGGACCCGAAACTGTTTGGTTGCCAACATTTGAAATATCTTCTTTTGTGAAAATTCTGCAATCATTTACTCATTCTCACGTTCTCATCCATTTTACCAAAACAATAATTTATTGACGGTTTGGTCTTATCACATTCGTCAGGTGTATTCCGAATATTATATCTTTTGTGAAAATGATGTCATTATTTACTCATCCTCTTGCAGTTTCTTCTGTGGCTGGCACAAAAAAAGACATTTTGAAGAATGTTGGCAATCAGTGGTTTTGGATCCTATTGACAGGGGTGCACATAAGTGGTCCGCAGGTCCGCATGTGCGACCAAAAAAAGACATGTGCTGTGTAAGTTAGTTCCGAGCGCGCATTTTTGTACCTCAGTTGACAGCTGTTTATGCACAATTACCATTTTAGATCAACAAACTGTACTGTATAAGATTTCTAATCAAACTGAAAGCATAAATCTTTATTAGCTAAATGACTAAATGTAAAAGTAAATCTAGGCTACCCGCTAATGTTTTTAAAACACAATGCAAAACTGTGACATTTCATTCACTGACGCTCTATAATCGGCAGCACTAAACCGGCCAAAATAAAAGCTTGCTGATTTTAAATTTGAAAATGAAAAATTAAAATAATTCAAATTAAAAATAATAATTAAGGTTCAAATTAAAATAAGAATAAAAATATTAGCATTTGATTTTTATATTTACTATAAAATAATTATATTTGTATTTAATACTCCCGTTAATTTTAAAATAAAATAGTATTATCACACTTTATTTAGTTTATTATTTTATTAAAAAAAAAAAAAAAACCGAAATAAAGTTCAATAATATTATAACTATTATTAATTTATGTTTTATAGTATTTTATAATATTAATTTATGTTTAATATTTGATGGGTCACACCATGTGCCGTGTGAGGACCAAACCAAATTTTCAGGTTCTCATATGAGAACCAGGCTGAAAAATGTATGTGCACCCCTGCCTATTGACTTCCATAGTAAGGACAAAAATACTATGGAAGTCAGTGAGACTCTAAACTGTTAGGTTGCCAACATTCTTCTAAATATCTTCTTTTGTGAAAATTCTGTCATCATTTACTCATCCTCATGTCATTCATTTATGCATTTCTTTCTTCAGTGGAACACAAAATATGATATTTTGAAGAATGTTGGCAACCAAATGGTTCTCAGATTCCATTGGCTTCCATTGTAAGAACAAACAATGCTTTGGAAGTCAATGGGACCCAAAACAATCTACAAAAAATCTTAAAAATATAACAAATCTAGAACAAATCATCATTCATTATAATTTATAATAAATCATATTTTTATTTTGCATTTTTGAGTGAGTTTTTTCTTTTCTTCCACTTATCTAAAGCTCTGTTAGTATCAAACAAATGGTAAAGTTGGCCTCAGATCACTAGATCTGGCAGCTTCTACCAGCAGCAGATTGGAGTGGAGATGCTTAGCAGACTGTGTGGCCCTTTAGCTTGGGAAGAGGGAGCTTCCATCGGAAATGCATTGGCCAAACACTCTGTAATGTAGCAGGACAGGAAAAGATCCAGCTAAGCTCATAACAAAGATCTCTAGCAAAAAAAAAAAAAAATATCTGATATGTTCAGCAATCTCTTACTCACAGACAATGCTTTGCTGTTGACCCAGAATTTCAATAATTAAGTTAGTGACCCCGCATAAAATATGCTGGTAACCAGAGGGTTAGTAATCAAATGTCAGTATGGAGTGTAGTTACCGACCCAATCATTTTAGATGAACGGGAAATGATAATTAGATTTCTAGATGATGTCTGTCCTTTGTGTGAGTCTGTGTGTGAGTGAGTGCTCTGCAGTGATGTCTGCCCTGTATGTGTGTGTGTGTGTGGGTGGGTGTGGACGCTCTGCAGTCAATCATGTAAAGGTTCACCTATATATCTCATAATGAAAAATGGGTTGTTTTTCCATGCAGGCCAAGACTCAAACACATCTGTGTCAAAACAATTATTTTACATTTGTCTAAATATATGCAGTAAACTGTTTAAAAGGTTTTTTTTTTCTTCTTTTTGAGAAAAAAATGAACACTTAAACACCAAATATACAAAAAAACAACAGAAAAATTAAAAAAAATACAATAAATAAATAATAAAAAAAAACAAATAATAAATTAAAGATTAATTAAATAAACACTTTAAATCCATACATATTGTTCTTTTGAAGAATCCTGAAAAAAAGTATCACAGTTTCCACAATAAATAACAGCACAGTTGATTTCGTTTTTTATTAATAATAAGAAAGCTGGAAATGTATCTTTTATTTTATGTTATATTAAAATAGAAAAAGTTATTGTAGTAATATTTAAAAAAAAAAAAAATGTTTTAATGAATCAAAATACAGTAATAACAGTAATATATTGTAAAATATTACAATATATTACTGTTATTACTATATTTTGATTCATTAAAACATTTTTTGAACAATATATTGTGGGTGGTTACTATAATATAATATAATATAATATAATATTGTAAGGTCTACAAGGTTTTGATCTCAGGAGATCTCTACTTTGATCTCAGGAGATCAAAGTAGCTCAGGTTCTTTCATCCTTACAATATAATATAATATAATATAATATTTGTGTTAAGTGTGCAATGGATATAAATATGTAAATTTATGAAAAAGGTGCAAAATTTCATGCGATTTTGAGACAGATAGTCTCTGAATTGCATCACAAAATACTCTAAAAAACTTATTATATAACTCCACAATACATATTAACAAGTAATTTAAAATTAACTATACATAGATACAGTACTGTACAGTGCAGTATACTGTAAGTGTAAAAATGTCTCATGGGAGTTATCAGATCTAATGGATGGTAATATAATAACCTAGGCCATATTAAAAGCCATGTGCATCCTATAGTGTCCCCTCAAGATATCTGCATATTTCAAGACAATTATTTCCACATCACCCGGGTAGATAAATTCAGGTGTGCCTTAATTAATGTAGTCAAATACCTTCCGTGGCAGATAATTAAACTTTCATGGGAAGTTATAAATAACCGAGCCACTTCCTATACTGTAGGTACTGTAAACAGTTTTTGGAGTAGTATAGTATGTATAGTGTATAGTGAAACACTGTAAGCATGTGGTCAGCAAAAAAAGTGCTATTTCTGAAACCAGGAGTCTTTGTGAAATCATTCAATTTTATTATAAAAAAGTACCAGCCTCTAGTACCCTTAAACACTTTAGCAAAACCAAAATGAGAGAGAGAAGAAAAAGCAAAACAAAAACTCTGAGCTCTTGGTAAGTACTTAATTTATGAGATTGTTGGCTTTGAACAAAGCTTCAGTGCGATAACTGCTCTTATTGAGGTGCTGGTTATTAAATGCAATTTTGAGTCTGAAAGAAGGTTTGATTAATGCACATAGACACAAATTATACAGCCTTGTGTACTTGCGCCTTAGTAGTTTTCAGTCTGTGCCGATGCGTGGAAAAAGAGGAAATAACAAGATTATTAACTTTTCATTTCTTCATTGCAAATTTCCTTCATTTGTTCAGAAAAATGCATTGTAAAAGAGGTTTTGTCAAATAATCTAAAAATGTGCTTTGTGTGGTAACACTTAAATCATCTGCTTTTATTCAAGTCAAGCTACTGTTTAATATTAATTAATTGATCAGTTTTACAATCAGGCATTCAAAAAAATATAGGTTCAGTACAAGTTTAAGATCTTTTTACAGCATAATCAATCAATCAATCAATCAATCAATCAATCAATCAATCAGACCTGTCCCTCAAAAAAAGCAATGTTACACTGATGTAATTACACTGTATAAAAAAATAAAATAATAAAAAAAAAAATCAGACCTCTCCAACTCAATTTTTTCTATTGACTGACCACATGTAAATTTTTCAGTTGGCCAAATTGAATTAGTGTGAATTAGTGATCACATCTAAATGTTTCAATTGGCCAAATTGAATTAGTGTGATTTTTTTAAAAAAAAAATTCAATTAGGGCAATTGAAAAATTTACATGTAACCAGTCACTAGAAAATTTTGAGTTGGAGAAGTTTTAATTTTTTACAGTGTACAGTTCGGTGGAAATGAACTGGGCCATTTTTTTGGAGGAATCATGTAAAGCAGAAATGTGAAGCTTATAATTTTTTTAAAGGCACTTGCAGTAATTATTTTGTTAAAACTCATGCATTATTTGAAGTCATAATCATGTTTGTTACAGCGATTACTCTGAGAATCTAATCTTTCTGTTGAGCATGATGTGTTGAAAGCTATCATGTTTGTGACCTCCTGTCTGTGAGCATTCAAACTGCACTTTAATAAATACTACTTCACTTTGTTACAGCGAGCGTTTTGTTGTTGTATTATTGAGTTTGTACTGCACGAATCTAATGCCTTTTTACTGTTTTAGCATTGTAACAGAAGGACTGCCTTGCTTTAAAATAAAAGTAAATACTCATCTCCGAGACCCAGGACACATACAGTAGCCCACATAAAAGTGAAAATATCCAGACTGAAGGAAAGGTGCCTTGACTTAGCGTTTAAATGGGATGTATTATTACTTACCTATAAAAAAAAAAAAAAATATATTTGACTGTAAATGTTTGTTACTAAGTATTTGAAAAAGTATTCTTAATAGTATGACTGGGGTGAGTAACATACATTTATACATCAACATCTGTTCAGTATTTAAAAACTTTAATATAACTAATTAAACTAAAATATTATGATACAATAAACTTGCCCTAATGAATGACAGCTACACTGGTATCTTCCACTTGCAATTAAAGCTTGTGATATAATGGATTCAACTAAATTATTTTGATGCAATAAACATGGACTAACATTAGAAGTGAACTAAATAGTAGAACAAATCCTCTTTAAAGCAAGATATTTGAAGTGGCATGTTTTTTAATGCATTAATTAAAGACCTATTAATTAAAACTCTAAATGGTCCGAAGTCAAACTCCGATAGGGGAAAAAACGCTGTTGCACTGTAATACAGCTTTAGGCAATAATAAAGAAGTAAAAACAAAAAAAATAAAAAACAAAACAACAAATAAAAAGAAGCTTGTTATAAAAAAAGTTCCAAGTGTTTTTAAAGATGTAAGAACACTTCTCTTGCATTATCAAACTGCAAGTCAAATGAGGTATCATAAAAATTTAAAAACCAAACACAAATTATTACACACACTTAAAGACGTTAGAATACACACTTATAAACCTATTAATATATATTTTGATTCTCTGCTGTACGTGTCTTTTTTGCATCGTTTGTGTGCGAGTTGGCAAGACGTTGCTCTTCTAAAATAGATTTGAAATGGCAGTTCTACCCCGAAAAAACATGTTTAAAAAATGTCAGGTCTCAACCGAACACAAGTTTCACATTAACACACAGATGAACGAATGAATATTTTATAAAACTCACCACATCTTCACCGCAGCCTATTTTTAAATGCTGTCAATATTCAACATTTCATATAACAGGAAATGTAAACAACCGTTTGTTGGATATCTTTCCTTCTCTCTTTCTTTATCACACTGTGTGTATGTATGAGTGCAGATACCGCTAATCTAAAACAACTCAAGGAAAAGTGTTTTTTTTTTTTTTCATTTCAATAACAGCTTTCAATTGGATCTGTCTGATCTGTAATGAGGCGACCGGCTCTTTCTGGGATTCTGAAGGTCGCCACCTTATTCTGGCACGAAAAAATGTCTTTAAACACTTACTTTATGGCAACTGCTTTGATTTATGTGTAATTCCTCAGAATAGTCACAAAACTACTTTATGTACTTGGAATTTATCTTTTAGTTTAACCGTGTTGCTATTTATCATCCTCAAGTGATCTCAGGGTCATGGCCTGAGCTTGATTTCTGGTCAGGACACATGGTTGTTGTTTTTGTGATGTGGCTAAACCGCCATGCAAGCAAGTGTAAGACTAACTTCTGTTGAGCCCTTGAGCAAGACACTTAACCCCAGGTTACTCCAGAGGAGCTGATTGTGTCATCATTCTCCACTGCGTTACGACCTATAGAGCGAAACATTAACTACAGTGTTACCAGCGTTGGCGAATCGCCTGTAGTTCTTTGAATTGCCAAGCTTTCGATGTGCAGCCAGGGATGACATATACTATCTTTGCAATGACAATTTCAGCTTTGCATAAGATTTAAAATGGGTTTGGGTCATTAATGGACTTTTGTGGTTGAAAATCCATAACTACATTGAAAAAAAAGGTGGAGGAACTAGGAATAACAATTTTTACTCAAAAATGTATAGAGTTTACAAGCAATTAAAATGAAACCGCAAGTAACACAATGAATCAGACATGGAATTTTTATTTATTTTATTTATTTATTTTTTTTTTGTCAAACTTATTCTGATAATCTTATTTACAAATTAGAATATTTATTTATTTTTTATTTTCTAAACCATGCAATATGGGCTTATTGACAGTATCTAATGTAAACATGTACTTGTGTATGCACAGCCATATAACGGTAAAATAAATAAATAAATAAATGAATATGAATCCCCCCAAAATATTTCTTATATTATTTATATTATAAATGGTAATTTGTATAGGGACAGTTATAAACTGTAGATATATCTGCAATTTTTCAAGTTGCAGCTGTCCCAGAACAAACAAACTAACAGTATTAATTATGATTAAATAATGAGTAAATGATTTTCAGACATTTAAAAGTTTATATAACAAGTTTTTAATTAATTGCAGGTATTCAATATCACCAATTTAAGCTATTAATTTAATGTACAGTATAAACTTGAAAGGATTCAGATGACACTTTACAAAAAGGTAAACATATAGTAAACATGAATTGACAATGAAACATTCTTCTAAAAGATTTGTTACTCATTTATTATTATTATACTCAATGTCAATGCTAATGCATTGACATACCTAACATTACGTAATAGGACCTTACTGTAAAGTGTTACCAGGATTCATAGAAATTCAAACATCTCTAAAGTTGTTCATAATTACAGTTCTTGTATATTTTAGTATTTGTACAAAAATATGAATATATACATTATCTAAAACTGATCTGTATTGCAATGTCATTAGAGAACTTTGCATTGTCTAAATAAGACTTAATGAGCTTATTTAAATTTCCAAGAGCATCCTGATAAACTTTTGTGAACCCATATTTAACAAATCATTTTGTTTTTCAATCTGCAATGTATAGCAAATCGGCAAGGCTTAAGTGCATGCTTTCTTGTCATTGTGCTTTACATTGAAGCATTGAACTGAAAGGGCCTTGGGTACAGTATGTTGTAAGTCGCTGAGATAAAAGAGCTAAATGACTGTTTCTGCTCTGTTTACAAAGCTAAGAACATTAATTTCATCTCAGTGGACCTTCCCGAGCCTAGAAAATTAAATATATTTAGTTAATAACCAAGAAATGCTACATATAGCACCAGAGCAACAAAGCTGTATCCTCTGGAATGACTGAGTTTGTTTATGTAGATGTCAGGGAAATGTCTGTTATTCCCCTAACAGTCAACAGAGGGCATCCTCTCTGTAATTCCCTGTTTATCATAAGCTTGTTACCATAGTAACCACACACCTGTGTTGCATTTAGAGCTCATTAGTCAACTGTTAAATGCTCCCTTTGTTTCAGTGGTCATTTGTGAAGTCTTATTTGTAGGATTAATGCGATCCTGACCAGCTGTCTCTGTTTAATGCTCCTGTTATTAAACATTGTTGTGTTGACCTAGTCTGTCTCTTGGATTTTATTCTCATTTTGTTGCACCGATGTAATGGCTTATTGATATGTTGACAAAAAAAAAATAAAAAATAAAGAATAATAATTCATAAAGTCGAATAAAATAGAAGTCTGTTATATTTGGCCTGTAGTTTTTAGTTGGAATTGATATTGTATTGTCTAGAAACTGCTGAGTTTAGTATACAGAACTCAGGATGTTGAATGTTGAAAATGAAAAGTCAGTTAGCAAAGTCTCATTAACGTTAAAAATTCACATTGAGCGATGACAGATTCCTGAGATAAAACTCTCTGTGTGTCTTTCCTCAGCTTTGACTGATGGTCTCTTTTCTATAACTTCCGCCATACTGTAAGTTTAATTAAAAGCTGACATTTTGTGTGAATACCAATGAGCATGAGGATGATGGGCTGGCAGAGTGTCTACTTACAGAAATTGCTTTTTAACTAAATCTAAATATTTGCTGATGTAAAAAGTATTAAATTCTATATCAACAAGATTTGATAAGATATGAGTTAATGAAAGCTCATTACATAAAATGAAATGATAGATCCTAATTGCTTTATGTGGATAAAACTGAATAAACTGAATAAAACTGTGAATTAAATCTATTAAATTACTTAAACTTCTGTTATGATATGCTATAGATTTTTTCCATAAACTAATTTTATGCTAAATTAAAGTACAATTAATTATGCATTTAATAATAAATGTATGTATTATTTTTTCTTCATCCAACACAGTCTCAATGCAGTTCATAACTATTAATTTTTTGGGCGAATTGGTGGCTAAATATGTATTTGTATGATCTCATTTGTATATTTTTTTACAATTGAATTACATTCCAGTGATGGTTATGGGATAGGGTGGGCTTGAGGGTGGACCTTCATTTTCTAAAAATCATATGTTTCATATAATTCACATATTATCAATAGATAATTAAATCTGAACAGAGAAAATTTCCAAAAATGTCCTAGTTTCCAAGAGTCTGAAATGTAACATATTGCCTATTTATGACAATAACATAAAATTAACATAAAATTCATACAATAGAATCAAAGATTATCAATGGTTGTAGATGAAGATTAAAGCAGATGTTGAATAATATGCTTTAAATTGCATGCTTATCACTGCATTAAAACTAAATTAATTTAAATTCAGTCACATTTAATTTTAACCAAACTACTTATTAAAAACACATTATAGTGTGTTTAATTAATATACACTTTAATAGATTGTTGAAATGCATTTTAAATATACTTAATCGCAACCTCATTATTAGAAAAAAAAGTATTTACAAATATATTTAACTGTAACTTAAACTGACATTAAAGTATATTTTATTTCACATTAACTACATTCAGAAATACCCTTTTTTTGTATTTCAAAGACACCAGAAGCAATTATGAAAGTACACTTATGTGGGTAAAAAAAATACTAATTTTAATCAGCATTTAATATAGATTTATTAGAATATAATACATTTGAAATCAATTACAAATTAGATGCATTTAGGTTTTGGAAAACATTATATTTTATTCACAGTGATTTTGCATAATAAATACACTAAGTGCACTTTTCTTTTCTTACGAAAACTCAGCTATGATCCTGAGACTAGGCCAATTCATCCATCTCTTTCTTTAATTCATTTTTTTTAAAGCAATGTACAGGGTCATGGCCGCTGCATAATTACAAAAACAAATTGCTGCAACATTTCTTAAACCTGTAATTACCTTCCTTAAATCAAATTAAGCACTTAAGAAGTGTTTCGCTTCCATGAATAAGCTACAGTTCCATATTCACTCCAGCCTTGTTTAAAATGCGCAGTGAGTCTTTAATTACAACAGCTGATTCCCCAAGTTCTCATCAAAGCCTCTGATTACATTTCAGGTCAACAGATTACGGAACCACTTACGAGAAACTCAATGAAAAGGTGGGAGTAAAGACCATCCTCAGCTATCTGTACGTCAGCCCCAACAACAAGCGCAAGGTAAGATTTATGGCATCCGTTTCTTCCTTCTGCCACACCAATGCATTGTTACTCTTCATGATGTCTCTTTTACGAAGGTGTGAAAACATTTTTCAAGGTGATTATGCTTATGTGCGTGCGGAGCTCGAACCCCCATGCCCCCGTTTATGACCGCTAACCATGTTGGAAGGATTTCTCAGGTCTTCTTCTTGGCTCAGTGTGCTGTTGGCTAATTTATCCTCTGGTAGTATTTACTAACCTCTCAAGCTTTTCATGAGATCAATGCATTTTAAAGATTCACTGACTACAGCACACAATTTCCACTTGGAGATATAGTAGCATTCAAAGCAAAACGCACTTGTATCATTAATATTGATAAGGCTGTATTTTTTATTTTTTTACTTTGAGGGATAATGAATTATGAACAGGATGAAAAGAGATTCATAAATTGCTAGTGTTTTAATCAAAGGCATGACAAGAAGGCTTGTATTTATGGCTTGAGGCTTGGGAGTTTGCTTTGACAGTGTAAGCTATCTTTCTCTGTCCTCCTTTTCCAAACCTCTTTTTCTTCCCCTTTACTCTTTTCTTTATCAAGAGAAGTTGTTTACTACTTAGCTGTTGCTATTAGTCAATTAATTATGGGTAGTAATGAAGATGGAACACGCCTCCAGTAGTTAACACTAAGACGTGCTAAGCTACATGCTAGTCATCAAGTTCTATAAGCTGAAGTGTGTGAATTTTTATGGAAACTTAAGTATTTATAATTGTATCTGGTCATATATTTTGTAGTTTAATCAGTAAATGAATAGTACATTTCTAGTAAATGAAACAGCTTAAACTTTATTGAAATATTAAGATTTGTTTATTTATTTATTTATTTATTTATTTCAGTTTTCCCATGTTTTATGTGCGCTTATTTTAAAATTTGCTGAATTTTTCAGGTTTACCATGTTTACGAAATGAACACTTAATTCAAATTTGGAACTCATTTAATATACAACATTTAACTAAACAATTTGCTATAATAAAGAAGATTTAAAATGCAGAGTAGCATATCTAAGCAGAGTTTTGAATCAGTGAATCATTTTTATGGAATTTAGTTCATTCAGATGAACCATCTGAACAAACCAATTCACTAGAATGAATCTATTCATTTCCCAAAGCTACATATTAGAAAGAAAACACAACCTTTATGCACAACCTGTTGTGGGGATGTTGTGTTTTGTCACACTTTTGGTTACGCAATATGAGGCATTATCTAATTAAATATGCACAAATCTTAAATCTTTTCCAAACAGAAACCAGTACAGGCAATTCAAAAATAAAAAAAAAATAAAAAATGTTGTTGGATTGTGGAGTATGCTTTACAGGAATACTATTTTAGTCTTTTTTCTTCAAAGTGTCACATTTACTTCAATGTGTTACCTACCATTTCTTTATTTGTGCAAGTTGCTGTTTCTAAGTATTTTATTTTATTTTATTTTATTTTATTTTATTTTATTTTATTTTATTTTATTTTATTTTATTTTATTTTATTACTTGACTTGATTTATTTATTTATTTATTTATTTATTTATTTATTTTACTACTTTATTTTATTTAATGTAATTTAATTTAATTTAATTTTAATTTTAATTTTAATTTTAATTTTAATTTTAATTTTAATTTTAATTTTAATTATTTTTTTTCTCTCCCCACACTGCTGCTCAGTCTTGTTCCCTTTACTATTCAGTTAAGATGCAGGAACTGTGGCAGTCGTGGCACTCAATCATAATGTAATAATCTGGGATGTTTTTCTGACAGATCAGTTTTGTTTTGCCAATAGTTGTGGGTGCTTATTTAGGGATTCATATTTCCCAGCAGTTCTGAAGCGGCTGATTTAATTACATTGTGTCTAGACGGCATCTCTACCACCAACACACGCACAAATGTCATCAACATCTGCTCAACACTATACTGTATTGTTCATGCTCTCTGAATGCCAAAGGACAATCATTTTCTTCAGCAAAGTATTAAACTTGTACACCAGAGGGGAGAGCCGAACCCACAGGAGATGTCCCTTCTTCTTGTTGCATCTAAGTGCTTCATTTTCCAGCCAGTAATCAAGATGAAACACAGGTTCAAATAAATAGCTCCTCTCACTTCCACTGACATTGTAAAACCAGGTCTGGGTCATAATTAAGGGCTCTACTGTAAACATAATAACAGCTTTGGGTCTAATAGAATAGTCAACATCCATTTTTCTGCTTTTATGTGAACATGTAATGTGGGACGGCTATTTATATAAAACAAGCAGTAATTATGTTTGAATGTGAATGGTGAATTGAAGCAGTGCTGGTCAATGCAGCATATCACAAAGAGCCATAATGAGTATAGTGTGGAGTGGAGAGTAGAGCTTGATTAACCCATTAATGCTAGTTGATAGTGTTCTCGATGACACACTGGAACATATTCAACATAGAGAACACATCAGCAAGTGATTACTCACTTAGAAATATTGTGTATAGGATAAAGTAAATATAGCATATTGTATAGGATATATGTATGTTTTTTTGGCCAATTTCTATTGCCAGAACAGTAGAAATTTCTGCTTAATGGGAGCATGTGAATAATAGAATATGGCTCCAATATGACAAAAGTTATACAAAAATAAACTTAATAAATTAAAATTTTCTCCCTCACACACACAATTACTTAATTTTATATCTAATACTGTATGATATAAAATTTCTTGTTTCTTGAAGTGTTTTTCTAATACTGTGTACTAAGACAAAAATAAATATAACAATTATTTAGACAAAATATTTTAGTTAATTAAGTTATGTCTAATTAAAGTATAATTAAACTAAAATAAATTAAACAATCTAATCTAAATTTAATCAACATTATAATGAACTAAAATGTACAGTATATTATAAAATGTATTATGTACTATTAAAAATGTTCATTTTGAGATTTGCTGAAGATTAATATATACTAAAATTGTGTGTGTAATTGTAAAAAGATTATAAATACACAACCTTTCAAAAGTTAGGGGGTCTATTTTTATTCAACAAGCATGCATGAAATTAAGTGGCAGTGAAAATCATTTCAAATGTTACAAAAGATATTGAAATATTGATAAAAAAAAACTGTATAAAACCTGTAAAAAACCTGTTTCCACAAAATATTAATTGTTATAAAATTTCATAAATATTGAAATAGATATTCATAGCTATTTTCACTATATTTTTGATCAAGTAAATGCAGCCTTGATGAGCAAACGAGATGTCTTTCAAGAACATTAAAAAAAATCTTGCCGACCCCAAGTTTGCAAAGAATAGTGTATGCATAATTACTTTTGTTTTAACTGTCTGCTGGTCAAGATATTATAAACCCATTTTCAAATGCTGCATAAGCATATTTTAGCAAAAATACAAAAGAAATATATACTGGCTTGGTAAAATATCCAATGGATGTGATATTCGCTCTGCAGACCGCAAAGTATGATACAGTATCCTAAATACAGAAATTACCACTTTAATTCATTCAGTATTGGTTTTTGTGTTCTCTCTCACTGACAGTCTCCCACCCATAGCTGACCGCTTTTCTTGCAGGGTTTTGGCAGTGCCGCCGTTTCATTTTCCTCTCCACTGTCTACAATCTGCTGTGGTTGCACTTTCTGCTGCGCGCATTTACCTTTTCCAAGTGGCGCTCACTGTTCAAGACTATCGCACGGTGATTTGGCTCTTACCTCACTAATTATCCACCATCCTTTAATGATTTTTGAGAAATATTTAATCCCAATATGACAGTCAGTTTTACAGGGCGAATTCAATTTCTCCATCTCATTACACTCTGACTTCATATAATCTTTGCTATAGGACTGTATAGCTTGCAAAACATAAAGTTGCAGGAACACCCCCAGATTTTGGCATATTTCTGTATTTGTTGATGCCTCAAATTCAATTTGTCACACCCTGTAATGCACTTCTAAAAGCCACTCAGATTTTCCACACTGAGAAATTTCTTTGTGAAATGTATAATAAAATAAAGTCATTCTTCCATAGAGCACCGGCTATTTCAGGACAGAGTATAATAGCAATTTCATCTTGAGTAAATTTCATATTCACTACAAAGCATTTCTGGCATTGCTAATTTTTCTCCCACTGCCTTGAACAAATTATCCACATGACATTTTGCCACCAAAACCACAAGGTCCACATCTGATTATTTATCCTCCAATAACATTCAGCCCCTTTTTTGTTATACAATATTATATTATTTAGACCAGATTTAGACCATGGCTCTTCACTTGGATGCAAGTTAGACTCAAATCACTCATGGCTTAGAAAAACATTATTCTTGACTGATGTGTCTGTATTTTAAGACGATAACTCAAGACGAGTCATTTCTTTACAGGCTAAGCTTCACTGGATTAAATGTGTGTAAAAAAAGCAATCCTATTAATATAAATCCTTACTAAAGACAACTTCCATCCATTCAGTATGTGTCATGCTATTTAACCATTTACTTACAGTAAGTTTGATATCAAAAAAATGATTACATCAGTGTCAAAACAAAAGGAGAAATGTTGTTCCCACTTTATAACAGCTATGTACTTAAACATAAATAAATAAATAAATAAATAAATAAATAAATAATAATGCTAAAAAAATAAGTACAATGTACTTATTGTGTTTATGTTGTATTGCAGAACACTCTTATTGGGGTGGGATACGGGTAAAGTTAGGGACAGATTTGGTGGTATGGGTAGGTTTAAAGATAGGTTAAGGTGTAAGAAATGGGTCAACGGTGTAACAGAAATTAATTACAGGTGGAATTTACATGCAGGTATTTTTAAATATGTAAGTACAATGTAAAAACATGTATGTACGCAATAAGTGCATTGTATCAAATGATTAATGTAAGTGTAAGTACAGAGTAGTTAAGGCCACCTAAAATATAAAGTGAGAGAAATTTTTAAAAAATTTACTGGTAATTTTCCCCCAATGCACAAGTCATAGTGAATGAGTCTTATAAAGAATCCAGGCACCAAAAATAAATACAAAATAAAGATGCAAAGTGGCATAAAAAAAATTAAAAAGTAGTCTACATGACCAGTGTTGGGGCATAACTAGTTACATGTAATGGAGTTATGTAATTTAATTACAAAATAAATGTGACTGTAATCAGTTACTGAGAGAAAAAAAAAACAAACAAAAAAAAAAAAAAACAACAACAACAACAACAAGCTTAATTAAATTACAGGTTTTTTTTTTTTTTTTTTTTTTTTTTTTTTTTTTTTAGGATTAACTGTTTTCTTCCAAGGTACTGTTAGATGCCAGTGTTTCTTGTCATTTCTTGTTGATTTCAAAAACATTATCATAGCTATTAAAGTATTTGATTTGAAATCTTTCTTTAACCTCAGAACGGTCTCAAAGTAAAAATAGGTACTAAAGTCTGATTTTGTAGTGTCTGTGGTTTAAAATGAAATTATTATAATCTTAATTGAAGTTATGAAGGATTTCGAAAATCTGACGGTAATCAGTGTTGAGTCCTACTGTACTGTTAACCGTGCCTGCTTTAATTGTTTCAAAATGATTAACATTTGAAAACATTCATTTGAAATTTAGAAAAGTAATCAAAAAGTAATCAAATGTTATCAGTTACGTTACTTTATTAAAGTAGTTAAAATAGTTACACTACTTATTACATTTTAAATAGGGTTAAATAGGGTTTAAATACATTTTAAAAACTTGTTATCTGTAACCTCTTACATTTCCAAAGTAACCTTCCCAACAATGTACAGTACATGACTCATGCAATATATTTTTTTCCCTGAGAGAGAGAGAGAGAGAGAGAGAGAGAGAGAGAGAGAGAGAGAGAGAGAGAGAGAGAGAGAAATAATTCTCTCATAATCTTTCTTTTCTGTTGGTTGCTGACTGCTGTGAATGGACTTTTGAGTCATCTGAATCAGTTGATCTAATTCATTCACAGTAGTCTGAATGATTCAGACAGTGGATGAATTAGATCAACTGATTCACTGAAAATATCTCGAAAGAACAAATCTTGAATCAGGCATTGCTTATTCTCTCATTAATGCTCCAAGGACAGCCTGAAATATTTGGAGCAAAAAATCAACTTTGACGTCAGTTTGTTCAAATCCATTGCATTATAGCATACTTTTATGATCCTGTATGATGCTTTTGTGTCCTTTTTGAAACTCACACACTCCAGTCACCATTAAACGTGCAGTACATTGTTACTTCATTTGTGCTCTTCAGAAGAAAAAGACCTAAAGGTTTCGGTATGAATGACATGGCATGGGTAAATTATGACAAAATTAACATTTTACATTACTTTAATATAAGCTAAATGCAGAATGAGTGATTAAATGTGCATCTTAATGAATCTTAATGAATATTTTCCTTGTGGAAATGCCCTTTCAGTGTGATTTAATTAGGTTTTGCTTTCCTTCTGCAAATATAAATATTACGATCTCACGAGGGTAGCAAAACCTACCTACACAAAGTCATACACATACAGAGATGAAAACCCACTATTAAATAATGAAACGTAAAAATGTTTTGACAGTCTGTTCTCCTCTAGTGCCCCAGCCTGTAATTGTTTTCACAAGGGACCTTTCATTCAGATAAGAGCGAGTGAACTGTATCCTCAAAGCGAATTTTCAACTTTTTTTTTTTTTTTTCATTTAATGGCTCTCTGTTGGCCTGCAAAAAACCCTATTTTGCTCAGTCATATGAACCCCACTTGAAGTTTACCAGCATACAACTGTGTATCTGTGTGTAGTTGTGAATGTGTGTATGTTTAACACTATCCATGCTTTATGAGTATGAAATTACAGTAACTAGCAGGTAAACAGAGTTTGCACTCCATCCCTGAGGACATCTCATGCACTTTAATGTTCAAGGACCTGTTTTCATCATTTCTACCTTTCACAAAAAGGCACATTTTAAAAAATAAAACCTCCACATTAAACACCCACTTGTCAGGAGCACACCACACACACAGCCAGCTGGGAATGAAGGGCTGATAGTGACCTCATGATAAACGGCGATAGCTGATGGTTAAGGCAGTTAAAGTCACTAAATCAAAGTTGAGATTCAGATCATTTGTGTAGGAAGCTCTCTAAGCTTTTGGCATTTGCTGTTGACACCAAAGGGGTGAAGTAAGTGTAATTATGCATTACACTCAGTACAGTACACAGTAAAAATAATGCGTATTGGCATTCATGGTTCCAGGTAGAACATCCATGTAATCTTTCCATTCCATGAAAGGTTCCTTAGATTATTAGAATGTGTCTTCACAGTTTAAGAAGAAACCAAAATGATACTTCTATGGCTATTGCTTAGATGGCATTAATGAATGAAGGCATTGTTCTATGGCATTAACATCCATGGTTCCATGTAGAACATCCATAGAATCCATGAACTCTTTCCATTCCAGGTTCTTTAGATTATTAATGATGGTAATATGGCATTGCTTTGAAAACCTCCTTTTGCAGCCTTTATTTTAAAGGAGGTATTTGTTTGTGTTGTTTTCTTATATAGCAAGACTCTCTCTTAGCATAGGAACTCAACTTTGGCATCAGAAATTGGGTAAATATTGCAAAGGCTTAAAGAAACTAGCAGCCGTTGTGAAACGAGACACATACGGCGGCTCTAAAATTCAGATCTATCTTTAATTCATGATTCACTTTGCAAGAACTGAAGCTGTAGCAGTTTTTTTTTTTTTTTTTTTTTGTGCCAATAAAGAGAAAACGCAAGACGCTAGTCTTAATGGGTGAGCTTTTCAGTCAGTTTCTGAGGTGGTGTGGGCAGTTCTTATGGAATGAGCTCTGCAGGGGAAACACTCACTGATGGGGCGGAAGCAAACGGCCTAACTGGGAAAGAAATAAAGATGAACATCTGTTAGCCCTCAGGCATCATTTCAAAACGCCTGCAATGAGTAGAGAACAGAGAGGTGATTAAAACAGAGAGAGAGAGAGAGAGAGAGAGAGTAGCCATACTCTTGCATAAAAAAGACAAAACGATCAACTTTGGGAAAAAGTTTCCTTTATTTAAGAATTCATTCTTTATTTATTTTATTAATGAGGATACTCTCAATGCATTCTCAGTAATGAACAAAAAATTCTTAGGAGGGCTTCATTTCATCTTAGTTCAAACTATTATTGGTCACATTGGCCCACACAGTGCTGGTAATGCAATGTTTTGATTAATGATCTCATGCGTGTGCAGTTTGTCATTGTCTGCTTATATTTTTGGCCATACAAATATAAAGGAAAAAATAAAAATTATATTATATTATATTATATTAATTATATTATATTATATTATATTATATTATATTATATTATATTATATTATATTATATTATATTGAAACAATGTGTATTGTGAAAAGTGCTATACACATATAAAATTGATTTGACTTATTGTTAATAATAATAATAGTAATTATAATAATAATAATAATATTGAGGGGAAACATTTTTTGCATGTCAGGAAATATTGAAGAAACAAACATATTATATTTAATTTAGAATAATAATATTTCAAATAATATATTATTTTATATGTATATTAATTATGTATATATTGTATTATTATATATTAGCATATTGTACTGCAAGTACATAACCAAACATATCAGTGGCATATCAAAATAAAAATGTTATATGTTTTTTTTTTTCTTTTTTCTTTTTTTTTTTTTTGGTCCAGACAATGGAAGTCTGAAGCTATATTCTTTTTAATCATGCCAAAATGTAATTGTTTTGTCAACATGTCTTGTTGATTCACAGAACATCAACTTGTTATGAGTGGCCACTCAGCGCCATGTTTTCAGCCAAAATGTTTTAAATGACCCCCTCTCGTCTGCATTCCCTTCCTTGTGCCTCAAATCGCCGCTTGTTATCTCATCTCTTCAGCAGACTCTCAATCATACATGAGACCTTTGCTTGGTTTGCTCAGGCCTATGTCTGACATTTCTCATTCTCATATGAAGACTTCACATTTTCCCTCGTCGGTGGAAGTCACAGCCTCACTGACCTTTCTCTTCCCAAAGCTTTAATTAGGCTCAGCTTGCCTGAGCAGCTCCCTGGTTCACCCACGGTTTGGCTTTACACCCCTCGCCCCGTCGACAAGCTCGTACGCTCGCATATGTGTCTTTGGAAAGATAATTGCCAGATAACAGGGGTTGATCTTTTTGGGGAAAGAATTGAACTCATGTTTTCATGTATAGGGAGAGAAAGAAAGGATGTGTGCATACAAAGAGAATAAGAGATGAAAAACTTTGAAAGTACATTATAGACAAAAGCCTTGTGTCTGAGCTAAAGGATTCCAACATGAAAGATTAATGCTGCCTTTCTGCCTTGACATTTGTTTCGTCATTATGAAAGGAGGGCATTTTCCATTATGCAATATCTCTTATTGTTAATTGATTATTTACAGTTTGATCTACACTCTAAAAAAGGCGGTTTGTCAGAAATGCTCTAGAAGAACCATTTGGGGTTCCCTAAAAAACCTTTCGTGAGCAGTTCTTGAAAATATTGTCATCATTACTCACCCTCATGTTCTTTCAAAACCATATAAGTTTCTTTCTTCTGTTGGATACATATTTTGAAGAATGTTGGTAACCAAACAGTTGCTGGTAGCCATTGACTTCCACATATTTACTTTTTATTTTTTTGCTACCATTGAAGTAAATGGCTACCAGCAACTGTATGGTTACCAGCATTCTTCAAAATATCTTCTTTCGTGCTCAAAAGAAGAAAGAAAGTCATGCGGGTTTGGAACAGCATGAGGGTTATTTTTGGGTGAACTATACTTTTAAAATAATCTTTTTCCACTATAAAGAAGCTTTTAAGATTCCATGGATGATGTGTGATTCTTGATGGAACCATAGATACCAATAAAGAATTTTTAATAGTGTAGGTTGTTGTACTGTAAGTTTAAAGACAGAGTTTTTTGATAGTTTTCAAGGTATTGCATGCAAGTGCTGGAATGCTTGAGCTATAATCAGTTTCTCCTGTCGCCTGGCAACCCCACGAGTGCCATCTGCTCCCTCAAAGACGAGCCCTAAAACTGAACCATCAGCACAATCTTTCAGTCAGAGCACGAGACTGTGTCTCCTGAGAAAGATTTTTAACATTTAGCTGATTTTCTTTGTGTTTTCAATCGTCCTGACCTTCAGCAACAGCAGTAAACTGTGCATGCATTGTCTCAGCCACTAGATGGAGGTTATTCTTCAGTATTGTGAGCTGATGTTTATGTGTTTAAGTGTTTTTCATTTACATTAAAATGGGATGTGCTTTTTCTGTATAGAGCAGTCAGCAGTTTTACATTTGCATTTTCCATTTCTGAAATGAAAATGCATTTAGAAAATCTGTTTTCCAAATGCATGTTATTGATCTTATTGTTAACTATTCATCCATGCATGTTTAATTCATTTACAGTATTTATCAAAATATCATATCTGGGTCTTCTAATAAAAAAGCTTTTCACTGGTGATGTATGCAGGATGACTCCAATTATTTATTCTGCTTGAACCTGCCACAGCAAGCTCATGTTCATCTTCCAAAAAAATAAAAAATAAAAATTGGCATAGTTCACAAAAAAAGAAATTCATTTTTGTTTGTCACCCCTCCCTTTTCAGTTTTTTTTTATATATCTTCCTTTGTATTCTGCAGAATAATAATAATAATAATATATTAAGATTGATTCAAAAGCACTTTTTTTCACAGCTCAAACAAAAACTACCTCTCTCTTCCACACACACACACACACATACAGACACTCAATAACCGGCCTGAGTTATCCCAGCACCCGTCTCCCAAGGCAACCTTAAATAACAGCATCTTGGATGTTTTGTGAACACCTTGAGCACTCACCTGGGACCCGACACAGCATTTCACCCTAATTGGTCAGTTCTCCTGTGAGCAAACAATAGCCTGTGTTAATAAGGCAATATGGACGGGTTCACCACCTGCATCTCTAATAAGTGCAGAAAAACACAAAACACAGCTCTGAGTTCAGGGAGCAGAATCAGTCCTCAGATCTGTAACATCAGCAAGGGAGGAAAAGCAACTTAGCGCTCAGTCATTCCTGTGCTGGATGCGGGGGGGGAAATGCGGCCCACCTGTACACACCTACAAAGACTGTTGCAGAGATTTGTGTGCAGTGAAAACATAAGCGTAAGCACTGTAAGGCAAAACAGCATGGTTAACAGTTTTTTTAATGATGTTTAGTCATCAGAGGAAGAAAGAGTGTGTGTGCTGCTGTGTTTTGTGTGTGTGTGCTTAAATAAGGACTGCATATGCGTCTTTGCAAGCTTATGTACACATTTTTCAACGAGACTTCATTTTCATCTGATCACAAATTCAATAAGCATAGATTAAGTGTCCTCTACTGGTCAATAAGATTATAATAGTATTAACCTTTTCTGGTACTGTTTTCTTACGGCACCCTCCTTTTTCTTTTTTCTTAATAAGGCTTTAGATAAAAGTTTGCTGTGCATTGTTGGATTTAACAGGTCAGTCTTTAAACAAAGCAATAATATGGTTTAATTTTGTAAGTTTTTAAGAAATCTCCACATATCATTTCACTTCACACACTTCAGATTTGTTATTTTTTAATAATAAAAATTATTATTTTCCTTTCCTTTCCTTTTTCCTTTTAAATATATTTCTGGGTATTTAATACATTTTCTTCTTTTTTTTTTTTTTTTTTTTTTTTTTTTTTTTTTTTTTTTTTTTTTTTTTTGCTTTAACAAGTTAAATTAGTGTTAAAAATAGTGTTAAAAAGTGTTTAATAAATGTTTTTGTCACTTTTAAATTAGGTAAACTGTTTGTTGTTTTTTTATTTTTATTTTATAATGTATGTTTATGTATGCTTTCTAAAAGTGGGGTCAAAATTAATAGATTTTACATAAATGTTGACAACAATATTCACAAGTTGTTGAATACTGTTAAGCTGAAAAACTGCTGTAAAAATTAACCACTTTTTTCTTTCTTTTGGCTTTCTGATGAAAAACCAATACATACAGTACATTTTTACAAAGAAGCAAACGTACACTTTTTATTACAAATCTTTTTACTTTCATATTGTGAAAAAAAAACCAAAAGTTCCCCCCAAAAATTTTTGTAGGCCTACAGTTTTTTTTTTTTTTTTTTTTTTCTTGTAAACCTTGGGTTTAATTGCAAATTTTCAATATATAAATATTATCTATATATTAGAGATATAATATATATATATATATATATATGAAAATGAATTTGTAAGACAACAACACTATAATAATAAAAATAATATATATATATATATATATATATCTATATTTATTTATATTATATATATAAAGAATACTATTGTTTGTTTGTTTGTCTGTTCATTCGTTCATTCATTCTGTGATTTCTTCTTTGAAAGAGAAATATTTTTTTACCCTCATATCATTCCAAACTCATATTATTATTATTGTGTTATTTGTAGAATCCAAAAGAAAAATTAGGAAAAAATGAAAAATGACAGGACAGCGATTCAAACTGAAAATCTCAAAAAAGGACATAAAAGTGTTGTAAAAGTAGTCAGTATGACTCATATACTATACTTTTCAGAAGTCTTTATGAGGAGCAGATTTAAATTTAAGTAGTTGTTCACTGAGAATCCTCCTAGGGAGCACAGCCCCACACTGAGAGAATGTAAGAAACATCGACTTAGATGATCACATTTGGAAGATAGTTGAATACTGCCATCTGAATCAAGCAGTAATGCATTTCTTCAATAGGAATTTTTAAAGACAATAGTGTCAAACATATTACTGCTGTCATTTATTTTTAAATATCCATGATAAAATAATTGTTTTTATGAATAAATGACACAAGTATGATTTATGTTCTGAAGTGAGATGAACACAGCGTTGTATGGAAAAAAGAAAGAAGACTGCAATATTGGCTCAACAGTAAGGATGAGATTTAAAATATAGAAAAACAATATCGATAGATGTATCATAATTATTCATCTAGTTTGCATTTGCAGGAACTTTGTGTGTAAATTCATAAACTAAAGAGAAGATAATTTTTTTTTCTTCTTCTTCACAGAACATTTGTATTTATTTATTTATTTATTTTTATTTATTAAGACCATCGTATTAAAAAGCTAAGTTCCTTTCTGGGTCTTTGCGACACGTTTAAGTTTGGCCTACAACATGCTTTGACTCATTCTGCTCTTCCATCTTAATGGTTTTTATCTATACGTAGGCCACATACCTAAAAAAAGGAATCTGAATTCCAGATTCAGAAGACCATTTATCCAAGTCAGGTTAGCAGTTACAAAAAAAAGGCATTCGTGGCCGACCTTGTTATAGTCAGGATTTACAGGAGTGAGACAATCCAATTAGTTTAAGATGGAGCCGAAACACGTTCCTAATTTCATTAATATTCTATCAGAGGCGACGTAGCGCTGCACAGCGGGACTCAAAGATTCTCCACCGCACTCTCTAAGCATCTCTCCAGCCACCTCATCTGCTGCTTCATTAACCTTTGTCTTCCCAGAAACCTCTGCTCTTATGCTTCAAGTCACTGATAGGGACTTAACATTCAAAGAATCAGAGGAAAGATACGGAGGTGGATTTTGCGAGACGGCATGAGTTTGGAGACGGAGAAAAGAAGATAAAATTAATTGCCCTTGGTAATGTGTGACATTATAAAAGAGAAGTCGGCAAGGCCAGCGCCAACCAGCCTTAATTTTATCTAAAACTAGAATTACTTGTTCTTGAATTATCTGCATTTCACTTCATAGTGCTGATCAAAGCTTTGCAAAGTAGGTGTGCGAAATAGCATAATCGGTATTTCATCGTTTTTACTACATTTCTATGGAGCATCCGCAGTGTCTCATGCTCCGATTTGTTCTTTTCTTTGCTACCTGTGTCTCTCTGTCTTCTCCTGCTCCTTCCATCTATTTCCACACAACCGAAAGTCAAATGACAGTCAGCGAGACACATGCATCTGCATAATGTATTTTCATATGTCTGCGTCAGGTATAGAAATGCAGATGGAGAGGCATTAATCCATAACAGCTTCAAAGCATGTGGCAGCTTGTATGACTGATATATGCGCTTATGTTCAGTCTGGTGGATTCTAGCATCATCTGAATACAATCTGAACACGTCTGACTTAAAGAAACAGCTCACACAGAAATGTAAATGTCACCATTTTTTAGACGTCTGTTATTAAAATTAGTTTCAGATGGATCTCACGTGATCAATTTTAAGGGAAGTGTGTCTTTATGACTATGTCACACATATCTCTCACTGTGTTGATTAAGCACAAGAAGTAGTAAACATGTATATGTATAGTTTATTTATTTATTTTGGATGACTGTTATCCTATAAAGCTGCATGCACCCATAAAGTTTGAATCTGTGTTTTTAGAGCAAAGAATGATTGGATAGCATAGCAAGGCAATGTGGCACCATTTATTTTTGACTTATGTGGGTTTAATTAATGCTTGGTTTGTGTTTACTATCAGATTTTCACTTGTACAGTCATATTAGCAAAGTTTCATGGGAGAAAAGGTCCATTCTCAATAGCATTTGAAGCATTGCTCTCATAAAAGTCCCTTTCAAAACAAGCACCTTTGTTGGTCAGCACAGTGAATTTCCGAACTTGAGCAAAATATGCATGGCGAACTTTTTCACCCTCGTGAGAAACTCTCAAACATGTAGATTCCTATTGAAATTTCCCTACAACATTTCCCAGAGCAACAGTAAATGTGGCAATTTATTTATTTATTTACTTGTAATTAACTGACTTAAATTCAGAAATCTTATTTAATCCAACTCGACCCAATAAATTAACTTACAGCAGCAAAATAATTTATTTCTTTACTTGCTTATTTATTTATTTGTCTGTCTATTTATTTATACATACATATATACATACATACATGCATACCTTTTTTATCAGTGTAGTGTTGTCCACTTACACTCAGAGCAGCTGTGATAGGTGTCCAAAATTACCTTATTGAAAAAGTATCATAAAAGTTGTTATATATTTGAAGTGTAATCCATACTTTATGTGAGACCAGACAAAACATTTATTATGATAGTCCTGACCTAAAGGCACATTGATTGATTGATTTATTGATTGATTGATTGATCGATTGATTGACTGATTGATCGATTGATTGACTGATTGATCGATTGATTGATTGATTGGATTGTCATTTTTGGTGCTCCAGAGTTTTTACAATTGTAGTGTTTATTTAAGGTAGTTTTGTATGAATATACATTATCAATCCATCACACTTTCAGAACCCAGCAAAAAAATGAGACTTGGTACAATGAAAACTTGCTGCCAATCCCATTAATCTCCGATTCATATCAAACATCTCACTAAATTTGAACAAAAATGGTGTAGGAGATACTTTGAAGCAATTTTGGTAGTATAAATAAATGATTACTAGAAATGGCAAGTAACACATTGAATTAAACCTGAAATTTTGAAGTAGAAAGACTAAAATAGTATTTTCATGTACTCCAATAATCAGTTTCATTTGCCAAAAATCATTTACAATTTACAAAATCATATTTTTTTAACAATGCAGCATATTTGAAAAATAGAAAGAAAATAAGGTATCCATCAAATGACCAGCCCAAACAGCACTGCTGATTGGTTGGCATATGGGTCATGTTGGTTGAGTTGGCAGTAATGATTGATGAGCTGGTCTTTTAGGTTCCAGCCACTATGGTTAGCATTAGCATGTCCTGTTTGACGAATGGGCTGCCGATCTCTGCTGCCCTGCTCTACTTAATAATACTATTGCCCTGGAGAGCTGTGTCAAGAGCGCAATTGAAATGGAAACCTATTCCGAAGTGGACACTAACAGTTTTATATGCCCGGAAAGAAACAGGACAGGCCCTTGAAGAAGTTGCATTGACCCATATTACATCAGCAAGAGGGCTATTGATCTGATAATATAATCGAAACTTGTGTCCATAAAGTTGCTATGAGAAGAACATGGTCTGTTTAAAGCTTTACAAACCCAACGGAACAGAAAAAACCCAGCCCAAAGCAGTTCAAGCATTCAGTGATGGTGTAAACCGTGGAGCTCATACACACAATCCTTAGACCCCACACCTCCAGCTCTCTGTCAATGATAAGGATTCCAAACGGTTCAGCCTCACTGATTCAATTATATTTCAGGCTGATTATATTTATTTATTTATTTTTGAAATTGGCACAAACTTAAGACTAGTGGCACACTGAAACAGAACAGGAAAGAAAGAAAAAACTCTAGGGAAATTATAGATTTAACAGTCTGGCTGCGCTTTAGGGCGAGTTAAAAAGTGGGAGCTCATGCCGTAATGAATTACTCACTGGAGTGTATTACAAGACTGACAGCGTTAAAGAGATTTATGTTTGTGATCCACTGCGATTATGATGAGATCAGACCAAGCAAATCAGGGACTGGAAATGAAGATATCACATTTAACACGAGCCGTGCTGCCACAACTTTAAAAGTGTTCATTAAGACTTGCAAATTAGGAACATGGTTTGTGAGTTCATCAAATTTATGAGCTTCTTGTGCAGTGTTGATGTTTTTATTTATTGATTTATTTTAATTGTGATTGACTTCTATTTGTTTTTAAGGAAACATTCCAAGTTAAACTCTGTATATGTATATAACCTCTGTATATAACAAGATAATATGTGTGTGTGTGTGTGTGTGTGTGTGTGTGTGTGTGTGTGTGTGTGTGTGTGTGTGTGTGTGTGTTTATATAGATATTTGTTGTATATAAAACAATACATTTGAGTTTACATTTATAAATATAGCACTAATTACTATTTAAAATATGTTTAATATATAAATCTATTGTAATAATCTAATAATATTTATTTTTATTATTATTAATTTATCTATTTAAATAATCTGTCTACTCATCTATATATATATATATATATATCTATATATTTATATATATTTTTTTTTTTTTTTTTTGTGATTGCAAAACTGTCTTCTGTAACCATTAATTGTTTCCAGTCGTCGGTGTCACAAGATCCTTTAGAAATCCTTCTACTATGCTGATTTGATGCTCAGAAAGCATTTCTTATTACCATAAATGTCTTTAGTGTCACTTTTGATCTATTTAATGCATCCTTGCTGAATAACACACACACACACACACACACACACACACACACACACGTTTGTTTTTGTGAATTGTGGGGACATTCCATAGGCGTAATGGTTTTTATACTTTACAAACTGTATGTGCTATATAGAGAGCAGGCATTTTTTATAAATTATATAAATATAATAATTACATGTATGTAATAGCTTAATCATATATTAAATTAATACATTTTATATTTCTGTTGTACTGTTGCACTGTGTATATTTTATAGTCACCAGTCTTGTTATTGCAGTCTCTCAACATTTTACAATGTCTATTTGTGGACAGAAGATCACAGATGAAGCTCCTTAGGTCCACTAGCCGGAGCATTTGGTCCCTGAGGGATAGCGAAGACACTCTGCAGAGACTAAGAACCTTTTTTCTGTGTTTCAGATCATGCTGCTGACAGATCCAGAGGTGGAGAGCAGTTTGCTCATCAGCTCAGATGAAGGCGCCACTTATCAAAAATATCGCCTCAACTTCTACATCCTTAGCCTGCTGTTTCACCCTGAGCAGGAGGACTGGATCCTTGCCTATGGCCATGACCAGAAGGTGCAGAATCATTTCAGCTAAATCATTGCTGAAAATATAGCAAAGAGCATCTAATTATGGCACAAGGCTTTCTGCAAGGCACCGTTCATCCGGTTCTCTAATTATCAAGCTGTTTTATTGCCAAATATAACCAAAGCCAAAGGAAAAACAAATGTATAGTATTTGCATTCTTGATAAAGAACATTCTAGGCACAAACTGCAAAGCAAGACATAACAATAATGAAAGTATGCATGCAAATGGATGCTAATCTGTATTTAGGCTTGAAATATGTCCTTAGAAGGCAATTATCAATGCAAGAGGAAATACGTCTTAAAGAGACAATTTCAGTGAGCTTAAATTTGGCAATAAAGACAATTTATGGATCCCCAGAAGCAAGGAATTATCTTTAATTATATGGTTTTGAGCTCATGTTTTAGGGCTAAGAAATTATGATTTTTTTTTTTTTTTATTCTTCTGAAAAGATTGTTTAAGCATCAGATTTAATCATATCAAAAGATAATTTAACTAGTCAAGATTTGTTTTATATTTATTTATTTTTCCTGATGCAGCTGATGAATCATTTTAATTCCTTCCCTCTTTAATTTTGAATTAGATCCATTCCTGAATTGATTAGATTTTTTTCTGCTCTTTGATGTGAATTTAAATTATATAACACATCAGCTGAATGTATATTCAAAAAATAAAAGATTTTCTTTTCAAGCATGTAAAAAACAAGTATAAATTCAAACAACAAAACGTTTCACAGTGACTTGCAATATGTCAAATAATGATAGTTTCTAGTCTCAGGTGATGGTGTTAAACAGCATTGACTTCCATTTTGACAAATCAACATTGATTTCATCCTTGAAGGAGGGCCACTGCGATCAATTACAATTAAATTAACATAATCAAAAAGAATTATCAGCCAACTGACGGCTAATAGTTGACTGTTTGCACAATGTGCATGACTAGCCACGGCTGAAAGTCGCAAAAGCAAACAGCATAAAAAGAAAACAATCACTAGTGTAATTAAACCCTATCCAAATCTATGCCACAAATAAATGCATAATTTATTAGTGTTGACAGTTTTGCTGCCGTGGTGTCATTGGCAAGGTTCCTGGATTTGTTGAGGTTTTTTATGATGACTGTAAACAGAGGAAACAAGCTAAAATGAAAAGCTCAGTAACCTTCAACACTTTTGTGCCTCCCTCCAAAAAAACAAAAACAAAAACAGCTTAAAACAAGACAATGCTGATGTTAAACCAATTGAGCGGCAAGTTTGAACCAGCTAAGACCAGTTTAGCCCTCTTTAAGAATTTGTTTACTCTTCACTTCCGTCTGATTTGGTTTAGTTCGATCCAGTTTGATTTGTTCTGTTGGTTTCCCATAAGTCTCTGTGTAAATATGACCGAGCTCCATCCACCCACAGTCAGGATGTTATATTGGATATGAGATTGTGATATCACAGTTCCCAACTGATGCAAATACAAGTGCTGCATTGAACCCCCCACATTGTTTTAGAAATGTCTCGCAAAACCTGGCAAAAACATGCTGCTTTGTGCAAGGCAAGTGAAGTTTCACACCTAGGGAAAACTTTTGCTCAACACTTTAACAAATGCCACTTTTCATTCCAAAGTGCTGTAAGTACCAGTGTGACATATTTATGTTTGCCATTTATATAAAATGATTTCTCCCAAAGAACTGTGCACATAAATAGGATGCTTACTGCCATACTGAGAAACATTTACGTGAGTCATTTTTATGCCCCATTTAGTGAATTTAAGATCTCAGTGTTTTTTCTCTCACTTATTGCCAATTTTCCACTGTAATTATACTAATTTTGAAATGATCATTTTAAGATTTTATTATGTTCTGATTTTTATTGGAAAGGCATCCATAATTTAATTTGCTCGGTTCCAAAACCTAGTTAGCTCCCTTCGTAGGTAGCATTTTAAGTCTTCTTAGGCACGCTTCTGATGTGAATTCTGTTCCCATGTGTGACGGTTTCTAAGATACATCAAGTTTTAATCAATCATAACACATAACCAAATAAAAAAAAATAAAACAAAAAAAAAAAAAAAAAAAATCATTTTTGGCACCATTTTTGTTTACTTAAACACAGTTGGTTATGTATTAAATTAATGTAAACAGTTGTGAGAAAATTAGATATGCATCAGTATATTAGATCCGTACATTAGGTCTTAGAGTGACAGCAGCCTGCTAATCCTGCTGCTGTCTGTGGAATTGATGTTAACCAAAGAAGAAAAGAAAAACAGAAAATCTCTCACTGCACTTGATTGAATAACATTTGCAGTTTTAATACAAATTAATGTTTAATAATAAAAGTGTGTGAAGATTGTGCAGTATTTTATTTAAATTATTATATTGAACTGGGATTATTCAAATATAGTTTCACAGCAGCATAGGCTATAGTACATATGTTCAAAATTTTTACACCATATATGAATTATAGGACTTTTTGATTCCAGTCTTGAAGGATAGATTTATAAATAAATACTCAGGGGAATATGTGAATTGCTTGATAATTTCAGTTATTTTTATGACACATATCTGTGTTAAAACATGGTGCAGTTCCTAAACTTGAGGTGAAATAGAGAGAATATATGATTGTACTGTTTTCTTTATAACTGATTTTTTGAATGTGGAAGAGAGGTGCGAAGACATGTGAACATGCGCAAAATTTATTAAACATGAAAAAAAAAAAAAAACAAAAAAAAAAACTTGTAAAATAATGTTTTCAATAGGCTAATATCATAATGTCAAAAAATAAAATAAAAAATTGTTATCTGTGTGGTGCATAGAGTTGCTGTAGAACATTTCGAAAATTCGGTTTCATAGTGGTTCATAATTTCTTAATGTGGCCTTTAAAGAAAGACAGCTGCCTAGGCAGTGAGGCAGTTCACTAGTTTATTGAGCAGAGCTATTGATAAGAATCGAGTAAACTAAACCTAATAGGCAGATGTGCAATTACATTATAGCAGCATATTACACCATCAGAAGAGACAGGAATCTTCATAGAATCCCTTTGCTAACACAATTTTTCGTCTTCAGCTCTACAGCTCTGTTGAGTTCGGCCGTCGATGGCAGCTCGTTCACGAGCGGGTGGCACCCAATCGATTCTACTGGTAAGCTCTCTGTGTGATTTCTTCTGCTGCATGTGGAACATCAATCATTTGAGCTCCTGCATTCTGTGCCTGATAAAAGAATAAACCAAAGAACACAGACTGTTGTTCAATAGTGATGTGATCTTCCCCACTGTGTTCCACCACCAACACTACCTCAAGGTTTATGTCCAAAGCTTAGAAGCTCTTTAATGAATGATTACACCATACCACTTAACCAAATCATACACTTAAAACACAACAAATGAAAAAGACATAAACAAAAACAAAGCTTATTCAACTTGATCAGGATGGCTAATAGATGTCTAGACTGAGACCTGTTGAGAAATAAATTCTAAATTTGATTCGATTTTATGTTTATCCTTTTTGGGCACATCTCACATTAGACAAATATACCACTTAATCAATGTTCATAAATTATTAAAAAAAAGGGAAGACAGAAGTAAAAAAACTAATAATAATAATAATTAAAACAAAGTCATGTTAAATATGTTTTAAAACATCTGGCATTGGCTGAAAGTGCAGGAAGACCCTAAGTAAAACAACATAGTACTATTATAAAAATAATAATATAAACAACAAAGTCATGTAAAAATTGTGTTTTAAAACATCTGGCATTTGGCATTGATGAATGACTAGTGTGTGTATATATATGAAGTATATTGATTGGTATATATATCATATTCTATATATAAGTATATGCTATATTTATATACAAAAGTATATTATATATATATATATATGGGTATATATATATATGATATCGTAATCACAATACAATTTAAACCAATCGTTCATTTCTTTATTCAAACAAATCATTCTCTTTTAAACAATGTCGCCTTACATTTGTGGTAATCACAATACAATTTAAACTGGTTGGTCAGTTTTTTCATCAATCGTGTCTGTCTTTTTCCATCCAAATTCTAGTCATTTAGAACCAGGATTTAGTTTTTTGAGGACATTTTAATGTGAGATTTTTGCATAAGCACCGTCAAAGTAGGACAGAGCGAAGACATCAGAGAGTCAGCCTGGAGTACCGTTATTTTTAGGCTGGTAATGATCTATCCTCACAAGTTCCCCTCTATGAACTCTCACATATGGAGTCTTATTATCTGAAGTGAGATGAGACATATATCCCTTAAAAATGTGTAGCTATTGACTATGTGAAATTAGATTGTCCCTTTTGATGAGATACACCGCCATAGTCGCAGCCAGTATATGAGAAGATTGAAGAAATGGAGCTTTGAATGGATGAAATGGATTTTTGTATCTGTCAGTGCTTCAAAAGCAACTCTCATCTGATGCGGCTCGTTTCTGGCCTAATACCTGCACAGATTTAAAGTATATTTTCTTTGAAATTGAACTGTTCTTGTGAGTAAGAGAGTAAGTAATAATCTTGACAGGGCCGTGACCACCATAGACATTTAGGGGGACAAATCCCCCCCCCCAATAATTAAACTTTGAAATATTGAACTGTCCCCCCCAATATTTGAAACTGTTGCACTGATCTTAAAATGCACTCCGTTACGCAGCGCTCTTTGGGTGGATGATCAGAAAAAATTAAAAGTTAATCTTCAGCCTATGCTTGCATTGCTCTGGTGTCTAAACAGCACTCGTCAATTTGCAATAACTGAGATGGCCAATCAAATCAAAGTAGGCGGGTTTTACCATTAATAAAGCAGAAGTAGTTTAATAAACAAGACATTGGAAGGATAATGTGGAGTGTAGGATTTTTGCAACATTTAAATTAGTCAACTGTTTTTTTTTTTTTTTTTTAAAGAAATATGGAAATTTTTTAGAGAGAGGAGACCATGAGAGAGATGACGTGTGTCAGTGAATTACCTGCATCCCATGTATCTCTTTCTCCAAAATGAAGCTGTGAGTTGTGAACGATAATTTTACAGACGTTGTTGAGTAATATACTGTAGTGATCCCAAGACTGTAAAAAAAAAAAGCCGATCAGTATCAGCAGCTATTTTCTTAATAAAAGTTTCAGAAGGGCGCGTGAAAAATTGACAACAAATCCCCTCCATCTGATTTGTGTGCGAGTGGTGTGTGTGTGCCAAACAACTCTTTATAGCTTTTTATACACTGCCATTCAAAAACTGCTTAGATTTTTTGTATGATTTATACTGGAGTCTCTTGCTCATCAAGGCTAAATTCATTTGTTTCATATACAGATCAAAATATTTAAATCCATTGTTTTATATTTCTCCATAATTTTTTTTATTCGAATATGTCATTATTATGAATGTGTCGTTATTAGTTCTTTCTCTCATTAAAGTCAATAAGTACTTGTCTTTTCTTCGAGTTTTCAAATACTTTTTTGCTTCAAATCAAAGTTTGTTGTGATTCACCTTGGAGCTTGTTGGCTTGGTTCATGGTTTTTGTAACATTTTTCCTTTTTTTGTTGAACTGTTTTTTCAAAAATCTTATGGGAAAAATGAATGGAAAAACAAACAATACTTATGCAACCAAGGCTGCTGATAAAGTGAGCAGGCAACTTTATAGCACAACATTTTTGTGAAATACTCAATTCTGATGGTCACTTGTGCCATGGAGTCATCATCCCATTTCTTGCATAACACCACAGAATTGTTCTCTCATGTCATACAAACACAAGTTGTGCCAGCTTGCACCTTAGTTTTTAGGCATTGTAATGAAAATGACCTCAGAGGAGTTCAATATTTATAACTTTTTTAATATTGTTGCACTGTTCATCTTGCCTATCTCGGGTGATTGTTTGTGCATTGTAAATCTTCCATTTTTTCTTAGCAGAAGCTGTAAGATAATATACAGATAATATAAACTCAATATCATGTCCATCCATCTATTTATTTGAGAAGCTGTGTAATAAGTGGGGTATTTATACAGTCAGCTCACATTACACTCTGTGCATTGCAGGCAATACTCAATACAACCCATCTCACTTCAAAATAAAAATACAGATCCCAAAACACAACAAAACATGCCATTAAAATATCAATGCCTATACTAAAACAAACCAAGATACTACCAGAGCATGCCATGGGATGCTATATTTGTGAAAGCGTCAATACTTCCAATAAGTGTCATGATAAAGTCTTGAGATAGTCTGCTTCTACCTTTGTGTGTTCCTCTCTGGAGCAGCTCTCTCTGTTTTTTTCAGTCTCAAATAAATATTTCATGCAATGATTTTTTTTCCACACTAAAAAGAGTGAGAGAACTGTGTGCGCTGCCTGTGGGTGTTCTTGGGAAGCAAATGAGAAGGGCTTACTTTTAATGATGTCAGGATATGCTCCTTGCTTCTGTTAGAAAGCACAGATAGATGGAGATGGAAATGGAGGCTTAACAGGATAGTGTGTTCTGATGGTACTTTCTCGACTTAACCCGCATTGCTCCTTTGGGAGGCTAACATGGATCTTTTAGCCGACATAAAAAAAGCCAATGCCCTTATTTTGACCCAGCTGTTGTTGCATGGAAACACAAAGGATTTTCGTTTTCCAAAGCTCATTTTATAAAACATTGTTTTTTATTTCCTTTGGGCTCTCCAGGTCTAAACTGGGCCTTGATAAAGAGCCGGGCCTGATTCACCTTGAGACCAGCATCTCAGAAACCCGTAAGTCTGAATGGCATCCCTGGACGTGCTTTGATTACATTTCATGAAGCTATAATTCAAAAACAGCACAAGGCAACACTTAGAAGATTCAAAATAGGCTTCACATTAAAATGCAAAATGGACAGTTCTGCTCCAGCAAATCCATCTTTCCATATTAGTCATTAGTAATTAACATTAATGAAGAAACATACCGCACAAATTGAGTTTGTCTTTTGTTTGTTGAACCTGTATTTCTGTTGATTGGCAGACAGAAAGAGAAGCTACATGTGTCAGTTCTGCTGTACATGGTCCCCTAAAACAGTCAATTTGAGTGAGGTTTCCTTAGACTGTTTGAAGTTAATATACAAGGACAATTAGGGAGGCCAGGTACAATTGTATTTTTACACACACACACACACACACACACACACACACACACACACACACACACACACATATATTACAGTTGTAACTGGCCTCCCTAAAAAATACACAAAATATTTACACACACATTTATATAAAATTAAACATTTCCATTGTTAAATTTAAGTCTACTAGAGATCTTCCTCGCATGGTAAAATTTACATTTAAATGTGTTGACAGAAACAATACAAATATTGAAAAACGTTAGATGCCAATTGTGGTTGTGTACTGAAAAAAAAAAAGTGGTGTAGGTTTTACTTTGAAACAGATATTAGTAAACTTAAAAAAATAATTAAAGATGAACGGCAAGCAACACATTGAATTTAATCTGAAATTTTGAAGTAGAAATACTAAAGTAGTATATTTGTTTTATTTTCAACTTTGTGTTTCAACTGGCCTCACTGTGGGCAGTTGTAAACACATATTAACACTATAAGAGAACTCCTTAAACTAGTGATATCAATATTTGTTTTAATACTTTCAGTTATCATTATCAATATTACTATTATCTCTCATCAGTCAATCTGTCAGTCTGAAAATCAAATATACCTTCATCTTTTTCTGCCGTTTGTCCTGCTGTTGTTGCAGAGGCTCTTTATGTCACATGCAAGCTTCAGAACTGCACAGATGCCAACAAAGGCAAACCTTTTCCTGGATACATCGACCCCAACTCCCTGGTGGTCCAAGATGAGTATGTGTTTGTCCAGGTGAGTCATTTATAGAGGGGAAACCTTTGACTAGTATGGCTGTAGCAATAATTATTTTTCTTATGATGTGGCATTGATATTATAAATGCTTGTATTTCTAATTAAGCAATTCCCCATATTTCAATTTATCAAATTATTCAACAATACTTAAATATTTTAATTCAAGTGCAAACATTATTTATTTATTTATTTATTTAAGTAAAGTACTTCAGTTTAATGACATTCTGTTATATGTATGCACATTTCCAAATGTTTTCATGGGACAGATATTTTCTTTTAAAAGCACACACAACCAAACAAGTTTATTTTAAAAACACAAACATAAATCTACAATACACTACATGACTTTTGCCCCAGTTTACAGTCTGGAGAAGCTGACTCTAGTTGCCGAAAGTCAGAGCCAGTCTGCAGATTTGAGTTAACAGATTCATAGAAAAATCACATAGTCTATGTTGGAGAAAGTCTCAGATTTTTTATTTATTACTTTTTTAGCTTCAGATTATGAATCCATGCAGTCAGAATATATAAAACATGTTTAATATTTTAAAACACATATTGTTTTCATTTACGAAGTCGGCAAGTATGGGATGCCGAGTTTTGAAATCAGTTTGGATGTTTAAAGTTTCGTAGTGTGTTCCAGCCTTAAGTTTAAACTCTTGTAGCAGTGCCCTTTATTGGTGTCCAGGACACATCTGGATAAATGCAATGCTGATGCATTACTTTTTAGATACTTATTAATATTCCAGACACTCTTTACACCTGTATTAAACACAATATAGTGCCTAATCTTAATACCGAGTGTAAACAGGGTCAGTGAGGTGCCTTATTTGGGCAAATTAAAGCACAAATAGAAACTAATCCTCCAGATTCATTCTGTGTCATGCATTTGGCACGACACAGACTGACTGCATTTTAACTGCGATTCAATTATGATAACGTGATTGAATTACACCGATAATATCGCAATGCATAATGTGAGTCCAAATTTGTGACCAATAATGTTACTTCTTTCTAAAGTGTCTTTGTCCTGTCTATTTGTGATCCCTCCAATACCTCAGGTGTCAACTGGTGGCCGGCCAATCTACTACGTGTCATCCAGGCGAGATGTGTTTACACCCATGAAGCTTCCCAAATACACCCTTCCAAAGGTAGGGTAGCTCATTCACACTTGTGCAACACAAAGTCAGGATCTGCCATGCTGTGACAGAGTAAACAGACATTGCTATTTCAGACCCATATCATCATGTCCCTCGATGTTAGCCTTTGAAGCTTCAAACCTTTACAAAATCCGATTTTTTCTCCCCGGCAGTTCAGGGACGCAGATGCTACCGCGGTCCCTCGGTTCTCAGGATGCTGTGTTATTATTCAAAGCTTAAAATCTGCTGCGCTCACATGACAATTAAACATGTTTTATTCACTCAAGCTCTTGGCGCTCCTTTAAGCACACATCCAGCAATCCTTGCTCAGTCTGGGGTAGATGAAATTCGCAAACTGCCAGCATGTGGTTTTGTTGCATTTGCACAACTGACAAGCTCAATTTAAGGCTAATAAGAATATTTGCCGTACGCCGGAGCTGTGAGCAAAACAAGGCAGGTGAGAGTAGGGTCTGATACTGATTATTAATCGGATTCAGCTCAGTGGGGTGAAACCGCCACTGCTCTCCAGCTGTCCCCAGCCGTCCCGGTAACAACATTCATATTCAATCTCACTTGATTAGAGGCAAAAATCACATTAAAGGTTAAAGTCGTCCTCCTCTGATATATGTAAATGAGAAGGGTAAAGGTGTTTAGAATATTAAAAGGCACTTAAGTTGTTCGGAGTTTGGCCTACTTTTTCTTTCTGATGACGGAAAAGACAGAATAGAGTTGTTAAATCATTTGAATGGCTCAGTTATGAACTGCACTGGAAAATGCAGTCGGCTCATCAAGAGAATAAAAGGCAATTGAAGTTTAGTGTCTTCAGTTTTATTGGCAAAATGCACATCATATCAATAATAAATAAAGATATAGACAGCTAGATGAAATGAAATTCTTGTACAACAGCAGTTACAATATCATATCATATCATACACACACACTACAGTTAAAAAATTTGATGATGGTGAGATTGGTGCACTGTTTTTTAAATAATCTCTTATATTGACTAAGCCACATTTATTTGATCAAAACTGAATATATTTTAACATGTATTTTTTCCTGTGATGTCAAAGCTGAATTTCCAGCATCATTATATCATCCATCCATACATATATATATATATATATATATATATATATATATATATATATACACACACATATACATATATACTGTACATATATATACACACACACACACACACATCATTTTCAAATGATTTCTTATACAAAACTGAAGTCATGTAGCTATGCTGGGCCATGACCAGTCAACTTAGTGCATCAGTTATAATAACCCACTATTCTAAAAAGTTCCTTGTCATTTTTATAGATTCTTTATTGACGTGTTTATACCAACATCTGGATAAAGCCGGAGGCAGAATATTCTTTTGTCAAATAAATCACAGAGATCGGTTTTATGAACTGTCTTTTCCTTTTTCCCCAGGATCTGCATGTGATTAGTACAGATGAGAACCGGGTCGTGGCGGCAGTTCAAGAGTGGAACCAGAATGACACTTACAACCTGTATGTGTCAGAGGCCGGAGGCATTTACTACACGCTGGCTTTGGAGAATGTCATGAGCAGTATGGGACCAGAGGGAAATGTCATGATAGATCTATATGAGGTAACTCTCTCTGTAAAACACATCAGTGTCATTTATGTTCAACACAGATGTGTTGATTCAACATCACTGTTTCATGTTCACATTTCTCTGGATATTAAAAGCATGATCAAATTGAATGCACTAATTAATGCTAATTGAGTGCAGTGTTGTACCATATTAAAGTGCAGCATTTGTTTCTTCATTATTTCAGTATATATATATATATATATATAGAGAGAGAGAGAAAGAGAGAGAGAGAGAGATTTATATTTATTCACATGATCCTTCAGAAATCATTCTAATATGCTGATTTGATGCTCAGTTATTATTCTAAATAAATAAATAAGTTTTTGCTGCTTAATATTTATGTGGAAACCATGATACTTCCCCCCCCCAGGATTCTTTGATGAATAGAAAATTCAATGAATAGCTTTATTTGAAACAAATCTTTTGTAACATTATAAATGTGTTTACTGTCACTGTGGGAATTTTTTTTTTTTTTTAAGACTACAAACAACTAAATCGATTTAAATCTAAAATCTATTTTGTAGTCTCGTCTGAACAAAACTTGTCTCCTTTTGTTGATCTACAATTGGTTGACCTTTTCAGCATTTAACTCTGATCAATGTCTTTCCAAATACCTGTATGCTACAAGATACCTTACAATTTCAGAGCAGGCAGTGCTTTAGAGTGCTGTTAGTTCACAAGTTTTTATAGTACTACAAATTGGTCTGATAGCGCTGCTCGCATACAAAAGCAATGCCAGAGTGAAGCCAGTGATTAGGGTTTGGGTGTAGATTGCTCGTCTCTTTGAAGAATACCCCAGATCTCTATTCACACACCTCCAGATGGAACAGCGCATGCAGCAACGCATTGCATCATAGGCTAGCAGGTGTCAGGCTATCTTCTGATCAAATAATTATACTGATGAAGATCGCAACCCCCATAAAATCACATTTGGCCCTCGGATATGCTGAAGAGTCCGGTGACTTGATTGAGGTCACCACCTCCATGTAACATATGCTAAAATCTCAGCCGTCGGCTAGATTGAAATATTCGTCAATTATTGAATAGTCAGTGTCATCCGAGGCCCATCCCGGGCTGCCTCTCCTCCTCTCTAGTGCTTCCTGGCCCTGAAGAGATGTCACTTCTGTTCAGGATGGACCTGGATTACCTTCTCATTTCCTTACATACTGTACTCCCATTCCACTCCGATAGATTAATCTTACCAGGAACTGCTATATGTATATGCGTTTTAGAAGTTCACTTGGCTGGGTTGTGCCACAGGGACACAAAATAATAAATGCATCACAGGCTTTTGTTTGTTTTTCTATAGGAGGAAATGTTGAAACTTTAGATATGTAATTATTACTGATTTATTTCTTCCTCATTATGTTGTTTATGTTCTTGTCCCTAGGTGGCAGGAATAAAAGGCATGTTCTTGGCCAATAAGAAGCTAAATAATGAGGTGAAGACATACATAACCTATAACAAAGGCCGCGACTGGAGGCTCCTGCAGGCTCCCTCAGCTGATCTCAGAGGAAACCGAATCCATTGCATGCTGGTGAGTAGATATGTGGGAAAACAACAAGAGACAGACTTGTCCAACGCCAGCCGTTTAATATTTGACATTCATAGATGAGCTTTATGAGGTACGTGTATTTTCACAATGGCTAACTTGTCCGATTTTAGGTTTTGAAGCATTAATACAAGATGGGTGTTTTTTCAACTACAGTTACTTTACTGTTTGTCCCAGAGGTTGATTTTTATAAAAATCTTTTTTTAATTATTTGTTATGAGAAGATCACATTAAAACTTTTTAATTTATCACACCTTCATAAATTATTTTATGCTTCTTTTCAAATTCTGCTTGTTTTGATGCCTCTTTGTTCTAGCCCTAACCCAGGCTTTCAATCTAGAAAATTCATGATAGAATATGAATCCTTTAGTTATATGAACAAAGAGTGAAATTAAAATTACAACCAACAACCAACAAATAAACTATTAAAAATAATTTTCATTCATTTAAAATAAAATATAAAAGATTAAGATTTTTTTTTTTTTGGCTTGGAAAATAACTGAAATTAAGTTAAAATTTGGGTACAAAATGACTGACAAAATATTAAATGAAGTTAAATAGAAATATCTACAAAAGAACCAACAAAAGAATCTACAATTCATAAAAGCACATAACACAATTACTAAGTAAATGAATGCTAAAAAATAAATAAAAATAATACTGTAATACTATAATGATGTTAATAATGTATAAATAATACTACTAGTAAAGGTGTGAAAACTCTGTTTTGAGAGAATTTATTTGAGAAAAAAACTGTCAAATTTGTTGTTGAAGAAACACTCCGATACATATGGTCATACTTGATTATATTTTGCACAATAGCTCCATAATAATAATCATAATAATCATAATAAAAGTAACAAGTCGATAATATGCCAACAGAATGTGCATTCCTGTGGACACGGGTGTTTGGAATAGGTCTACATAATTAGTGCTGCTTGTCATTTCAAATGACAAGACATATATTTCATTCCGTGGAGATATTATCCATCCCCGGTGAATGGCCTCCGCAAACCTACCCCCCAAAAATGCAAACAAAAATAATTACCCTTTGATAAACTCAACTAATTAATGGTCCCACTGTTGGCCTTGCCTTCACCATCCATTACAGAGCTATTTGTTAGAAAATGTCAAAGTTTTAATAAACCCCTAAACAACCCTTGCAACATGTGCTTACCATTGGCATTTCCAGACTTATAATGAGAATTGTGTCACTAAAGGTTATTCCAATCAAAATTAATGTTGGGAGGGAAATAAGTCATGAGCCTTTGCTGTTATGGGATTTTTTAAATGGGATTTTATTCAAGCCCACGCACAATGATGGTTACCGGAGGCCACACACTGGGAGTTGTGCCGATTTTGAGGCCCCACTTGATCGAGATGATTGTTTGTGTTGCTTCTAGCCATACTGTTCTCTGCATCTTCACCTGCACGTATCTGCAAACCCATACACATCTGGAAATATAGCCAGCAGAGAGTTGGCCCCTGGAATCATAGTGGCATCAGGTGAGTTTGGGTAAAATGACTGATGATGTAATCTAGAGAGAAATTTACCAGGACAGAAGAAGAAGAAAATTTTGTATTTAGTACGTCATTTAATGCAGAGTAATCGTATTTGTATTCATATGTAAAGAGTAAATGTACTTTACTGTTCAAAATTTCCGGGTGGTACGATTTTTTAAATGTTCTTGAAAAAAAAAAAAATCCTCTTATGCTAATGCATTTAATTAAAAACAAATTAAAAAGCGATTTTGTGAAATATGAAATTAAAAGAATATTAATATGTTTTGAAATATAATTTATTCCTGTGATGCAAAGCTGAATTTTCAGCATCATTACTGCAGTCTTCAGTGTCACGTTTCATCAGAAATCACTCTAATATGCTGATTTGATCCTCAAGAAATGTTTGTATTATTTGTATCAATGTTGAGAACAGTTGTGCTGTTGTTCTAATAAACAGCATTTATTAGAAATCTTTCGTACATACATACATACATACATACATATACATACATAAAAAATATGCGATTTAAAAAAAAAAAAATCTAGTTCTAAATCTAAATAAATAAAATAAATCTTATAAATCTATAAATTTGATGCTCATTAAGTATTTTTGTTGTTATTATTAGCATATTTCGTGGAAACTGTGATAGAATGTTTTTATTTTTTAAGTGAATATTAAAAGTGTTAATTTCTTACAAAAAAATCTTACTGACCCCAATCCTTTTATTGTATGTGTGTGTGTGTGTGTGTATATATATATATATATATATATATATATATATATATAGTATATTGAAAATATAAAATACTGTATCATTTAAAAGAAACACTTTTATGTATGTCCAATTTTTTTTTTTTTTTTTTCAAATTTAATGGTATTATTAATACTTAATACTATCTCTCTTTAGACATATTTCTTTATTGTTGTTTAATTAACAATAACTGAAGTCATTATGTGAAACTCTGCTGTTACTTTCTTAATTTTGGAACTGCTTTAATTTATAAATGTGGCTCAAATGTATCATTCCGTTTTTGGATTCTCCCTTAATCTTTAAAGAAGCATTTCAAGGTTGACAAGACACATATTAAAAAACGTTTAATAAAATTGAATAGTCAAGGATTATTTGTATTTTTGTTTTGGTTACAGACAGGTAGAGAAAATTGTCTAAATGACAGTTACTGGAAGAAGAAAATACTTTTTGAAGTGTGTAGTTCTCATATTCTTCCTTAAATCCTTGACATCAGGTTTTTATTTTTTTATTTATTTTTTTTGTCCTGGAACTCCAAAGTGAAGCATATTTAAATTCCTTTCATCTTGAGCGCTTATGACACTGTTATTGTTGAAGACGTTCATTTTGTGCTCATGGAGTGCAGGCATCTGTATATGGACTATAAACAAGATTAGTGTTGTGCTAGCATGAAGAAATGGAAATGCTAAGTGCTACTCTTGAGATTAGCGGCAGACAGTCTTTAGAGTGTTCTTATTATTCTCGCTCCATCATCTTCTGTTTTCACAACCAACTAACTCTTCCACCACTTCAAACTTCAAATGTTTATTTTATAAGATTGAAAGCGCTTGTCACTTTTTAATTTTACTCCTTCAGGCTTGTGTCTTCCATGACGTTCACCAACTATATTGCCTCTGGATGCACGCAGATGAAATATAAATGTCTTGGCACTGTAACTATCTGGATAAGTAATCCTAGGAGGAGACCAACTATTAGATATTAGGCTCTAAATTGACGTTTAGTTGATTGATTTGATGGTAGAAGGGTTGTGGGGATGGCACATACTTTCCTGAGTAGATTAGCTTATTAGATAGAGAGGTTTTCTAGAACTCCTAGTTACCTCACAGGGTCACATGCTGATTTCATTACACATGATGTATTTTCTGCTGTAAAAATCTATCTATCTATCTATCTATCTATCTATCTATCTATCTATCTATCTATCTATCTATCTATCTATCTATCCATCTATCTGTCTGTCGGTAAATATTTTGTCTGTTTATCCATCTGTCCGTCATCTGTCCATCTCCATTCGGTGTCTGTCATCTATCTATCCATCTATCCATCCATCCATCATCCATCTCTTAAATGTCATGGATCCATTATTCTTTTCATCCATGCATCCATCTTAAAATTTGCATGTTTTATCTTTTCATCGTCATGAAATTTGAAACAATTTTCTCTTATCCTGCAGTACATAATGGAACAAAATCCAACCATCTTTCTCTCTTCCATCCATTGATCTGTCCCTCTATCTTTCTGTCCACCTATCCATTTATCTTTCTGTCAATCCATCCGTTGATCTGTCCTTCTATCTTTCTGTCCATCCATCCATCCATCCATCCAACCATCTTTCTCTCTTCCATTCATCCATCCATCTTTCTGTCCATCCATTCGTTAATCTATCCATCCATTCATCAATCTTTCTGTCCTGTCCATCCAGTCTGTCCATGGCTATCTGTCTGTTCATCCATTCATCATCCAACCCATCTTTGCTGTCACCCATCCTTTTATCTGTCCATCCATCCATCCATCCATCACCCATCTTAAATGCATGGATTTATCTTTCCATCGCATCATTTGAATTTTTCTCTTTGAAACATTTTTTCTCTTATCCAGCAGTACATAATTGAACAAAATCCATCCATCTTTCTGTCCGTCCATCTGTTGATCTGTCCATCTATCTTTCTGTCCATCCATCCATTCATTTATCTTTCTGTCAATTCATCCATCCATCCATCCATCCATACATCCATATTTCTCTTTGTCCATTCATCCATCCATATTTCTGTCCATCCATTCAGTGATCTATCCATCCATAATGTCCATTCATCCTTCTTTCTGTGTGTCCATCCATCCATGATCTGTCCATCTAACTTTCTGTCAATTCATTAATCCATCCATTAATCCATCCATCCATCTTTCTGTCTGTCCATCCATTGATCTATCCATCTATCTTTCTGTCCATCCATGCATCGTTCTGTCCATCCATGCATCTTTCTGTTAATCCATCCATCCATCCATCCATCCATCCATCCATCCATCCATTTATCTATCCTTTAAATGCATGGAATAATATTTTCATCACCTTATTTGAATTTTTCTCATTGAAACTTTTTATTTATTTATCCTGCAGTACATAATGGAACAAAACCAAGTTACATAAGAGTTATATTGTCACAGAAAATTGCATAAAACTACAGCATTATGGGAAAAAGTATATGATATTCTAGCTGCCCTTGCATTTTACAGTCCAAAACCATGCATTTTCTAACCTCTAAAATAATCTAATCAACACAAGTAATCACAAACTAATAATGGAATGTAGTCATTGTGGGTGAACGATCAAGAGAAATACAAATCGTGACAAAATCCATAAAACACTTTTCAGCTTTTGGAATGAAGTAAGCTTTACATTTGCGATGCAAAAAGGCACAATCCACTCAATCTTCATATTTATATAGCTTTAGTTATCAACTCTCTATCTGCTTTAGTAAGCATGACTGTAATTGTTCTGCTCCTCTCTCCATAGGTTCAATCGGCGCAGAGTTAACGAGCAGCAACGTTAGCATGTTCATCACATCCGACGCTGGAAACACGTGGCGGCAGGTGACTCTGACCCTGGGGTGTTCAGCCAGATGGGGTGGGCAGTAATTTCAGCACTGATGCTTATCTTTGAGCGGATAAATCCGTGTGCCGCATTTCAGAGCCGATAATCAAATGACACCTTCAGAGAAAACTAAATTCAATGACATATATGATGCCCGTGGGTGCATGTTTGATGATGCGATTTAAATTTATGGGGCCAGCTGTCTAATTAAAAATGGAGAGCTCAAATAATTAAGAGAAAATTGATGTGGCAAAAAGTTAAAGCATGCTGGGTAGGGCACAGGTTTGATGTCATATATCTTGTCAGTAAGAATTACATTCACTGGGATTTGAGAAATAGCATCATTTCAAGGACAGCAGACCTGTGGTTGCCAGCTTTCATCTAATCAAATTGAAAGCCCTCCCAAGAAGAGTAAGGATATGAAATATTGTCATAACTCATCCAATCTGACATTATGAATGAAAATAACACGGCAACATATGTAACAATGCCCTGAGACACATATGAGCAGAAGTACATAATGTGTTTTGTACTTTAAACTTTGGCACTAAACCAGCTAATTTATTTTTCAGAAATAAGCAGTCCTTATTTATTATAGATTTATGTAGATCAAAGCACCTAGGGTCAGATGCATTTCTCGATTATAATGACTCTAGTGTGGCTTGTAGCTTGGTTGATCCAACTTTTCCAGTGTGTTCACAGCCAAAGGGTAAACGAAACAGACCCCACACAGTATCCCCGCTAACATAAACACTAGCCTCGTAATCATTAGCCCATGAAGTACTTAAGCCAATCAGATGGTGTTTTTCCTCCACTTTAACAGACTTGTCTATGCTAAATGCTGGAAGCCTCAAGGCCTAAACTCAACAGGAATTCATATCAGCAAGAATTCACAGCACATACAGTGCAGTTATCAGAGCTCTGGGGCAAACAAATGGAAACTGCTAATGAGGGCCTCAATTTTCAGTTCAACTTTGCAGTAGGTCAACCCAGCATCTGGCTGGATTTTCCTCTGTAAGGCAGTTACTTGTTTCATACATGTTTGCAACTAATAGCGATTCTGTAATGGTGACTAGAGGGGCCATTGCTTTTAGGCTGTTTTTTATTTTATTTTTGAGCTCTGTATTTTGATAAAATTATATGCTTGTGTGTACTCTTATAAGAAAAAGGTACGAAAGCTATCATTGGGCAATGCCTTTTTTAAAATGTACACTTTTGCACCGTATTTATCTGTAAAGAGTGCAAACTAGTAACTTAAAGGTACATATTAGTACCTAATTTTAACATTTTAGTACCTAAATGGTGCAATTAAGTAACCTTTTGAAAAGGTACTGTCACAGTTTGTACCTTTGCTTCTGTGCTTTTGTACTTTTTTTCTTTTTTTTTTTTTCCTGAGAGTGTGGTCTAATTTATGGAAGTATTTTATTAATAAGCACAACAGACTTAATTGTAAATTGATTACACAACAACAAAGAATATTAACAGGATGGAATCGAACAAGATGGAAATAAAGGGTTAAAATTAGCTTTTGCACAAGCTGACAGGTTGCTTAAAGTTTATTTAGATTTTTTTAGCTGTATTTTGAAATTTTATATTATCAGTTTTCAAGTTTATATAATTTTATTAAAGAATAGAATGTTTTAAAATAGGGTTGTCAAATCAGTTAATCGTGATTAACCACATCCAAAATAAATGTTTGTGTTTACATAATATGTGTGAGTACTGTGCATATCTATATGTATATATCATCCATCATTTACATTATTTTAGAGGGAAAACAACAGCAAAAACGTCATTGAGTATTAGCAATTTAATAAATTCATGGATATTTTACTATTGATATTAGTTAGTTTGTCTCATTTTAAAGTATGGCTGTCAAATCAATTAATCAAGATTAATCCCATGTTAAATAAAAGTCTGTGTTTACATATACATAATATATGCGTAATATAATATATAGAACATAAATCAAATACACGCACATAAATATACTTTAAAATGAGACAAACTAACTGATATCAATAGTAAATTATCCATGAATTTATTACGTTTTTTTTTTTTTTTTCTTTTTTTTTTTCTCTAATGTCTAAAATGATGGAAAGTGTCATTAAGGTCACAGAAAAAAAATATACATTTATTACCAAATATTCACAAGGAAACATGTTCGTTTGCTTGTTTAAAATCTTTGAAAATTTGTACCTGGAGTATTTCTTTATAAATTGCCTTGTTTTATATTTTAAACAGCATGCTGGTGGCATGATAAAAGTGGCAACATCTTCTCAAACCAAAGTGCTAAAATTACTTTTGAATTATATCCCATGTTCACTAAATTGTTATTAAAGGAAACTAAATATTTTTATGTTTTATATTTTATGCAGTCTTTTAATACAGTATATAATGAGAATATCAAATGAATGGAACAGCATATAATAAATACATTCTTTGTCTGTTCCAGATATTTGATGAAGAGTACAGTGTGCTGTATCTGGATCAAGGTGGAGCTTTAGTGGCAATTAGACACACCCCTCTTCCCATCAGGCACCTCTGGTAATCCTACACCAAAATAATTACTAATATTCCATGCGTATGTTCGTAAAAGATGAGTCAATGCAACCGCACCGAGCTGACTCACATAATCACGGGGAGTGTGAACATTCTCATTAAACCCAGTAGACTGTGTAATACTTTTGTCTAGTAATCTAGATTAAATGTCGGAAAGGTGCAGTAAAGTCCTGTTTGAATTATTTGCCAGCTGTGTGTGGAAATGCAATCTTTTCTACAATATATCGTAGTTTCAGCTGTGTGCTACTGGTTTCTATACAGGTTGAGCTTTGATGAAGGGAGGGTGTGGAACAAATACAGTTTCACTTCATCACCCCTGTTCGTGGACGGTGTCTTGGGCGAACCGGGCGAGGAAACGCTTATAATGACGTAAGTATGATGAATATTCAATAGTATTACATTTTGTTTGTTCTGGAATGAGAAAATGGTGCTTGATGAAATACGGTTTATGTGATGAACACTGTAAACTCTGAATGTCCTCAAAGAATTGGAGTAAACATGACATTGATTTGTTCTGTTACTGTATGGAAGCCCGCAAATTTAATTGCAACATTTTATCTAGCAGTTCTTTTTTCACAATTGCAAGGAAGAAATTATATTTTCTCTGAATTGGAAGTTTATAATCTCACAATGTTGACTTAATAACTCGCAGCGTGGGTTATAAAGTCAGAATTGCATAATATAAACTGGCAATTCTGAGATAAAAAGTCACAAGTGCGATATAAACTCACAATTCTGAGAAAAAAAAGAGAAATAAAGTCAGAATTGTGAGATAAACTTGCAATTCTGACTTTTTCACAGAATTTCAATTTTATCTCTCAATTGTATTTTTTTTTTTAATTGTGAGTTTATTTATATCTTGCAATTCTGACTTTATAACCCACAACTGCAAGTTTATATCACGCAGTTCTCCGAAAAAAAAGTCAGAATTGTGAGATAAAAAAAGTCAGATTAGCGATAATTGTGAACTTTTTTTTTTGTTTGTTTGTTTTTTAGTCAGTGGCAGAAATGGGCTACCATAGTTATTTCCCTCTGAAGAAGGACTGAACAGCTTTGTTAGACATGCATAGTAACATAAACATAGTAGTACCATTTTATCTAGCTAGAAAATTATATATAGAAAGAGAATAGATACACTCAATGACCGCTTTATTAGGTACACCTTCCTAGTCCCGGATCGGTCCCGCTTTTGCCTTCAGAACTGCCTTAATTCTTTGTGGCATAGCAGCCAGCAAGGTGCTGGAAACAATCTTTACAGATTTCGGTCCATACTGACATCATAGCATCGCACAGTTGCTTCAGAATTGCTGGGTGCAAATCCATGACACGAATCTTCCATTCCACCACATCCCAAAGCTGCTCTATTGGATTGAGATCTGGAGGTCATTTGAATGTAGTGAACTCACTGTCATGTTCAAGACACCAGTTTGAGATACTTTGAGCTTTATTATATGGTGCATTATCCTGCTGGAAGTAGCCATCACAAGATCAAACACTGTAGTCATAAAGCGATGGACATGGTCAGCAACAATTCTGAAAAAAAAAAAACTCCAAGAAAATAATCCTCACATCATTACACCAGCAGCAGCAGCCTGAACATTAATACAAAACAGGATGGATTCATGCTTTCATGTTGTTTACACCTAATTCTGACCCTATCATTCAAAATGTCGCAGCAGAAATTGAGACTAGACCAGGCACCCTTTTTAGAATCTTCTGTCGGTGAGCTTCTGTGAATTATAGCCTCAGTTTCCTGTTCTTAACTGACAACATTGATGCCTGGTGTGGTCTTCTGCTGCTGTAGCCCATCTGCTTCAAGGTTTGGTGTGTTGTGCATTCAGAGATGCTCTTCTGCATACCCATAGTTGTAACACATGGTTCTTTGAGTTACTATTTCTTTTCTATCAGCTCAAACCAGTTTTTCCATCTCCTCTGACATCAACAAGGCATTTTCTCCCACAGAACTGCTGCTGATATTTTTCTTTTCCTGACCATTTTCTGTGAACCCTAGAGATGGTTGTGCGTGAAAATCCTGAAAGACTAGCAACCATGCCACGTTCAAAGTCACTTAAATCACCTTTTTTTCCCATTCTAATGTTCGGTTTGAACTTCAGTAGAACATCTTGACCATGTCTACATGCCTAAATGCATTGAATTGCTGCTATGTGATTAACTGATTAGATATCTGTATTAAAAATTATATTGTATAAAATTGTTTACTTTATTGTAAACAATTGTGAGTTTGTATTTCACAATTGCAACTTTATATCTTGTACTTATGACTTAAAATTTCAGTGTGAGCTCTGTCACAATTACAGGTTTTACTTTCATATGAATAAATGGTAATTTTGAAAAAACATGTAAGAATAAAATGCTCAGTGATTTGCTTGGTGATAAAAATAAAGCAATTAATGATAAAGCAAGTGGTTTATTTTTAGACCTTCCAGTAATGATTCACCCATTTGAAAAGGCAAATCATTAAGACCATCATGCCAGTTCTGATTTGACATCATCCTGAATCCAGCACAACCTAAAATTATTTTGAGAAGTATTTCATGAAGTTTTCCTTTGTAGGATATTCCTAGATACTTTCTGCTGTCTTTCTGACAGTCCCTAAAAGTGTCACACTGTTCTTGAGTGTCAGACTTTCTCAATGTGAGTTTCAGACTTTTTGTTGACAGTTTGACGCAGGTTTCCACTGATGTGGTTTGACTTGGATAACATTGCTAAGCATTTCCTCTTCCTGTCCGCTCTACATCTTTCTAATCATTAGAGTCACTGCGCTCTCGATATGCCACTGCTCACCAGACATACAGCGGCTGATGTTGTGCCTTTGTTTGCAGGATCTTCGGTCATGTCAGTCACCGCTCAGAATGGCAGCTGGTAAAGATAGACTTCAGGTCTATCTTTAACAGAAGATGCATCGAGTCTGACTATGTGCCGTGGGATTTACATGACCAGGTGAGAAATGATTTTAGTCTTTTAGCATTTGGTTCCCCAATCTGAATATTTGCCTAAATTCTTGTTTCACACAGTGTTGTATATTGATCTCTTTAAGGGGGAAAGAAAATGTGGAAACAAACAAACAAATAAATAAATAAAGGATGAATATATGATATAACAAATATAAAATATCAAATATTCACAAACTTTCCAGTATTACTGGAATAAATTAAAATGTCTTAATTTTTTTTTTTTCAGTATTTATTTTTAAATAAAATAGTATTCCATTAAATTAGACATAGAATCATAGAAATCATAGAATCAGTGTTATTTAGCTTCACTGAGATCCTATTATAGTTGTATTAAATATTTGTATTTTCTGATTTCACTTTAAATTTAAATAAAGTTTTAGCAACTTTGTTTTTTTTCTTCAGTTTTATTAGTTTTTTAATGTCTGTTCAGTTTTTATCCATTTGTATATATATATATATATATATATATATATATATATATATATATATATATATATATATAGTTTTAGTTAAACAAGTTAAACTAAGTGAGAATGAAATATTGCCTTGACAAAGTTATTTTTATTAGTAAAATAATATAATATTGCTTCAGTTATTTTTTTTACTTGAAGCAGTGTTTTATTTGAAGCAACACACACACACGTTTGATAGAAAAATAAATAAATAAACAAATAATTTAAAAAAATGACAATTAATAGAAAGGTCTAACAACTTATTTTCATGTTGAAATTATATAATTTTATGATTACAAACTGTAATCTGTCTCTGTCGCCAAAAACAAAGAAAGTTCCCTATCTGTCAGTCACTTCAAGTAATGTTGTGACGACATTAGGGGCTTCACTTGGGAGCCCCAATTATCTCTGACTTTAAGAGAAAACACCAAATGAAATTTGGCTAGTTGATTTTTCATACCTGCGCCACTAAATAGGTGACAGGTGCATCCACTCATTCAGATTTTTGCTTCGGAGCCAAGTGGATGAACATGCATGATCTCCACAAAGCCCATTTTATCATGTGGCTGGAATCTGTTCTGGTTGGCGACACAGTGTGAACAGCAGTGTCCCTGTTTACAGCGATTCCCCTGGACAAATTTCCTAAAAGTGCAAATCACCGACGGCTCGCATCTTTTTAAAGATGGCGTTCCGTCCGTGTCCTCTTGGTTGTGGTGGTTACCTGTCTTCTGAGGACGGATAAAATCGTTGTCTTCAGTGTCTGGGAATCTAACATGCTGAAGTTGCGTTCGTGGATGACTCATCTGTTGTGGGCGAATGAGCATGGCATCATTGCGATCTCCCTCTTTTCTGAAAAGCAGAGGCACCCTCTGCTGCTACCCTTCCCGGTCTCTCTGTTTCCCCGGTCTCTCTCCCAAGTGAATCCCCTAATGTCGTCACGACATAACGTCTCTGTTCCCTCCATTAGGGAATGAGGGTTATGTACATAACCGATACGTTTTTAGCTTTGATTAAAAGTATGAAATAAATTGCTCCAAGTTCCCTCAGGCTCCACTGTGTGACATTCACGCGGCCTCTGTAAACAAATCTCCCCATCTTAATGTCATTACTCTCCTCAACTCAGCTTCTATACTGCATCTCAAGCCTTAAAATTAAAAGAGGCCAGTATAGTCTTGATCAGATACCTTTCTGCTTTGTCTGGTCTATCCAGCAAAATAAACTCTCCAGTGAGGTCTGATGCTTTAGATTGCACTAAAGAGTGTTCCGCATTGGCTTTCTGTTTTTTTTAAATTTACAAGATTCCTTTCTAACCGGCCCTGACATTCTTTCCCAGGGTCTGCTGCTGAGACTATATTTGAACAGAATAATATATATCCCAGAAGTCAAGCCAGAAGCCAAGTGTCCTCTCACAGGAGGATAATAGATGTACGTTTATTAGTTGTAAGGACATGGCAGTAGACTGTCCTACTTTAACCTGAAGCCTTGTAGTACTTTCTATTTCTGTGACAAACTCTGAGAAGCTAAAGCGGACTTGAAGACAACAGAAGTCGACAGAAGACAGAATGATATCAAAGTTTGGATGGTTAAAACTCAGCTTTTGGGCTGTAGACTACAGTACTGTGCTGATGAGATTGTGAGAAGCCTGAAATCTTTGACAAAATGAACCCCAGAGTTCAGATGTGAGATATGAAATATGGAACAACCAAGTACAATAAGCGGAATAATTCCCCCCACCCCCTCTTTCTTTCCTATTTTCTCTCACCTTAACACCAACATATTAACACACGCAAATTAATTATGATGCACATATGCTTTATAGTTATGAATTATTCATGCGAGAACAAAAAATAAACCTGAACGAGAACACCATATGCCAACTTTACTGTAGAAAATATTTGTATGTGTGTGTGTGTGTGTATGCATACATCTGTATTTATGTTGAAATCCTGCTTATAGGGTGAACGCTGCCTCATGGGAGTCAAAAGAGTCTACCGAAAGCTAAAGCCCATAGCAAGGTGTGTTATGGGTAAAACCTACTCTGTCACGATGATATCCGAGCCATGTGACTGCACTGAGTCGGACTTTGAGTGGTAAGTTAACAAGCCCCTTTCTTCAAAAATTCAAACTCTATTGTAAAACTACAGACTACTCTAACACTGTGATATGTCAGTATGGAAAACCACAGCAAAATAGTTTTTTTCTTTTTAATTATCTGATTAATAATTAATATATATAATAATTTACCAATCAAAAGTTTGTGGTTAGTAAGAATTTAATTTAATTTAATTTAATTTAATTTAATTTAATTTAATTTAATTTAATTTAATTTAATTTAATTTAATTTAATTTAATTTAATTTAATTTAATTTTAAGGAGGATACATTTTAATTCAGCAAAAAAATATATATATATATATATATATATATTTAATTGATTAAAAAAGACAGTAAAGACATTTATAATGTAATAATTTAATTTAAAATAAATGTTTTACTTTCACATTTACTTTCTATTCATTAAAGATTTCCATTACAAACAGCAAATAAGAATGATTTCTGAAGGATCATGGCTGGAATAAATTACTTTTTAAATATATTTTCAAAAAGAAACTACTTATTTTAAATTGTATTAATAGTACAGTTTTTGTCTCTGTGTGTTTGATCAAATAAATGCAGCCTTAGTGAACATAAGAGACTTCTTTAAAAAATGATTAAAAAATCAACCCCGAATTTTTAGTGCATGTCAACAGTTGTCTCAAAAGAAATTTTTGATGAAATATCTGTAACAAAGTTGATACCTAAATGAAACTCAATTAAGTTTCTCTAGCTGTAAAAAAAAAAAAAAAAAAAAAAAAAAAGCTACTTTGAGCAATGAAATTTTCTGGATTAAAGTCATGGATAGTCCTCACTAGATCAGCATTTTCACAAGAGTTGCAGTAATTTTCTTAAAAAAGATCTTTGTTATGTGGAAACTAGTCAAGCTGTGTGAAAACAGCTAAATGGAGACAGACATGTGTTACTTAAAAATCACAGTTCCTCAATAGTACTGTTGTCTCCGTCTGTCAACCACCCTATCTTCTGTAGTATTTCACTCCCCATGCTTTGTGGCTTAAACCCTCCATTTGTATTCCTAACAGTCTTTTTTCTCGTCATGTAAATGTGGCCTCTCTCCTCATTTCCCCCTGAATTATCAAAGTTATTAATGTCACTGTTCTGGAAAGTTCCACATTTGCAGGCCCCTCGAGGCTGTACAGAACAAAGTGTGAAAGTTGTTAATCAGGGAGTGAAACGCTGTGCGTTTACCGACACAAGCTGGCTACATCTGTGTAGCTTGTCATGGTAATTAGTGTCATTTGTTTTCTTGATTGGGGTGTTGCGTTGCATTGTAGGACAAAAAAACTTTGGCTTCTGTTGTCTTACAGTTAGGTCTGAAAATAAATGAATTAATATAAAAGTGGATGCCGAAAGTATTTTTATGCTGACAAAGATTTTCATGCATTTGAATACAAAGATATGTCTTTCTCTGGGTTATTTGTTAATTGTTAACATGAAAGAGAGATGCTAGCACTTTAACTGCTGGCTGCTATACAATTTTTATAAATAGTTAGAAATTAAATGTTATATGACTGCAAAGAAATAAAGAAGCTTTAAAGCATGTAATGAGCATTATTATTATGATTAAAATGTCTAGTTAAAGACTTTCCTTGACTTGCCAGTAAGAAAAAAAGATTTAATATATACTATACACTATAATGTGAGTGGCACATAGACTTTTGCTTTAAATACTTATTCATGACAGCTATAATTATTTCCATTTAAAAGTGAGAATTATTCATGTTAATCATAGAGAGGAAGATTCGCATTCTGACTTCAATTTAAGGCTTTAATTATAATAATAATTATAATAATAATAATAATAATTTTACTTCAATATAATAAAAGGCTTTCTCAATCTAAATATTTTACAGATAACAAATATCAGTGTTAATTTGACAAAACATAAACTGAAAAAAAAAATAAAAAAATTATAGGATTTATTTGGAAACTCAGAAATTGCTAGTTTACTTCACAAATTATTTCAAAGAAATGGCAATAAACTATAAATTAAGCATGACATTTTGAAGCAGGAAAACTTAAATTGTATTCTCTTGTAAATGTACTTAATATTAATTTACAATTTTGAAAATATTTTTATTTTATTTATTTATTTTAAAAGAAAGGCCTTTTTCAGACCAATGGGATTCTAGCTTAGCAGTGTGAGATATGGTTTGATGACTGTGTTAAATGACTTAACACAAAGTCAAAGAGTAGAGAACTCATGTCTGTTCTCACCGGTTTTTTGTTTGTTTGTTTTTGTTGAAGGGCTTTGTTTTGTTTTGTTTTTTTAACAGTGATTATGGCTTCGAGAGAAGGGCTGATGGGAAATGTACTCCAGCATTCTGGTTCCTGCCCTCCTCCATGTCTCGGACCTGTACTACAGAACACACATTCCTCAACAGCACTGGGTGAGATCTCATTTGACGCATGCATCTATCCATTAAAGTGATTATTCAATGTTCCCATTTAGATAGCTAAGTAAACTTGTACAGTACTGTATGTGTTTTTGAGATTTTCAATTAAACATGTTTGCCATCTGCATTCTCAAATGATTTTGATGGATGACTCATGTTGTACAGTATGTGTTTTCACTGTTGCAGATAAGCAGGCTAATGCATTTCAATGTTATCAACTGATCGTTTTGTATTGGAGCTTCAGAACTGGTTCATAAATGTGTTTTTTGAATGTGTGTTATGCATCTGTGTGTGTGCAGGTACAGAAAGGTGGTTTCTAATAACTGCACCAGAGGGGTGATGGAACAGTTCACGGCTCGTAGGCAGCCGTGCCCTAGTCGGGCCCCTCGCGGCCTTCACTTAGTAACCAGCGAAGGGAAGCTAACGGCTACTACTGCCAGCAACGTCACCTTTCTCGTCTTCCTGGAGGAGGTATAGAAAGATTCAGTGTTTCCTGCACTGCTTATATGTGACAAAATCATACATTGTCTTTCAGGGAATGTGAGTTTGCATTCTGAGCAGATAAAACAACTGCAAAATAATAGCAACACATCTTTCCCGCTGACTGCTAATGAAAACTAACAGTCATTAGCTATGTTTCCAGCATCCCATTTTATGCACATTTTGAAGTATTGCATCAGAAATGAGGGATGGAAATGCCAAATTTAGAAAAAAAATCCCTTAATTTGCAAAAAACGTTTTTACGGTCACTTGAGGTGGTTTTTGATTTGTGCGAAAAAGGGTTAATGCGAATAATGGGGGATGGAAAGGCATTTTGCGAATAAATTCCTCCATGCACATCAAAAAAGTCATTTGACTTTGCACGATGGGACCGCATAACCTGAATAACCAGTGGACAGATCTTTTTGCAAAGTATCTGAAATGTTGTTATGGTTATTCTTAAATGCAAAAGCATAGTTTGTCTTCAAAGTATTTCTGCATAATTGCCTCCCAGAAACAGCGGGCATCCACCTCTGAAAGCAATGACCGCAAGTAATTTATTATATATGAAAATTATTATAAGTAGTAGCTTCTTCTACTTTATTAAGTGATATTTAGTGCCAGTTTGTCAGGAAGTGACAATTTTGTTCTCTCTGACTTGTTGAATGGAAATGGTGCTTATTCGCAAATGTTTTATGCGATATTGCAATTTTGCGCACAAGTTAAATTCGCAATTTTAGATGGAAACCCATCTATTGCAACCAATGTAGTCATTTACAAACAAACAACTCCAGTAATGCTTTGTTTTACGAACCAAATCTCACTATTGACAAGTTGCGTATTAGGATGCATTTTAATAGCATATTGGCTGTTTATTAATACTTACAATGAACACATTAAAAGACAAGTTCACTTCCAGAATAAAATAAATTCTGCAATGACCACATTTATTGTGTTTCTGCTTGCTCTGAGATGCAAGTAATTTATTTTAAATGAAAATTATTATATTCAGTGGTTTCTCCTACTTTTTAGTAATATTTAGTGCCAGTTTGTCAGGAAGTGACGATTTTGTTATCTCTGACTCATTGAATGGAAATGGTGGTTATTCTATTTTATGTTATTTTATCTTTTATGCGATATTCAATTTTTGCACACAAGTTAAATCCGCAGCTTAAGTTGGAAACCCGGCTATTGTGTCCAGTGTAGTCATTCACAAACAAACAACTCCATAACACTTTTTATTTTTATTTTTTTTACAAAATAAATCTCACTATTTTCAAATTGTGTATTAGCATGCATTTTACTAGCATATTGGCTGTTTATTAATACTTAAAATGAACATATTAAAGGACTAATTCACTTCCATAATAAAAAAAAATAAAAAAAATAAATAAAAAATCCTGATAATTTACTCACCCCCATGTCATCCAAAATGTTCACCTCTTTCTTTCTTCAGTCAATCAACGGATTGAAGGTCAAAATTGGAGTTTCAGTGCAGCTTCAATGGGGCTGCACAATCCCAGACAAGGAATAAGGGTCTTATCTAGTGAAACGATTGTCATTTTCAAAAAAAAATAAAATAATAATAATAATTATTATTTACTTTTTAACCACAAATGCTTGTCTTGCTCTAGCTCTGTGATGCATGTCCACAACTTCACACATTAACTTAATCATGCTGGAAATGCATGACCATATTTTAGATTCCTTAACTCTACCCCATACCTAAACGTAACAGCTACCTTACTAACTATTAATAACCAGCAAATTATGAGTTTATTGAGGCAAAAGTCATAGTTAGCTATAGTGAGAACTGGTTATAGTGAGAACTAAAGTGTGACCTTTACAATTTATCTACAGTACCTACTGCTTTATCCCAAAGTACAGAGATAACCCTCATTCACCATAAATCGGGCATTGCAAGCTAGAGATTTTGAAAAATCATGAGAGACCATCTTGCCTGCACAAGAGCAATGTTTTCCCATGGTAGATCAAGCACTCTGGGACAGACAAGACATCCTCCAAAGCAGATGAACTGACAGCTGAATGAATCGTACACAGAGCTTTGCCAGTATCGTAGTCAGGAAAAAATCTAAAATATAACAGGAAGTTCTCTGAATGAAGAACATTTGGTCACCAGCCTGGTTGTGTGTGTGTGTTTTTGTTTTTTTTTTAAGCTAGACTCAGTGATGTTTCACGTTATTACCCTTTTTTCCCCAGGGTGATGGATCGAAAACCAGCATCACAGTGGATTTTGGCGACGGAAATGCTTTCACCTACTCCAACGTGAGCTCTATCGAGGATGGCATTAAACACATCTACAAGAACGTGGGAATCTACCGAGTGTCAGCCACGGCCGAGAACACTCTGGGCTCGGAAACGGTGCTCCTCTTCCTACACATTACGTGTAAGCCAAGATATGGGAGGGCGAGTAACAATATGCACAATACAGACAGCCATATCGTATTCTAATTTTATATCCTTAATGTATTTTAAAGACCCACTGAGTCTGAACTCATTTATGCTTTATTGACCAGAAAAATCTCATTTGGCCTTGGTCGTATTGCACTCCACATTAACCAATCTAGATTTCAAGCTTATAGTATCTAACTGGACCACGAGATTGGAATCATCCCTCTTAGTTATTGCCGACAGACACTTCAGTGTATGATGAAGGTCCCGAGGACCCAACATATCATCAAGGTCTGATGAACTTTACTTAATGTAACTTTAAGAATTATGAATCAGTTATTTTTAGTATCTTAAAACCATACAGCACAAACAATGTAGTCAAATCAATTTCCAAACAAATGACTCAATACTTTTAAGTGGATCAAATACTATTAGTTTACATTTTTGTCTTATGTTGCTCATAAAGCTCCTGAGACTTGACATGATTTTAAGCAGTACACAATATGAGTAGTATTTCATAAAAATAAACAAATTATGCTATTTTTTTTTTCTTTCCTTGTTTAATGTTTTTAAAAGGATATTCAAGAGTTTAATTCAAGAAAGGTTTAGAATGTTATTGCAGAACTATTTGGAATATTTGATTCTAATTCTCTTGATTCTTTATGGCACAAAACACACAGAATACATTAGACTGATTCCCGAATCCCTAATGAAAGACTCTTATGAGTCATACAGTATCTGTTTAGTGAATCATAAACATACCACAAAACCTGTATAGTCTGATTGCCAAACTGATGTCTCTTGTCTTTTTTTTTTTTTTGTGCAAATTAAAACCATACATTGTGAACAGTGTAATCCAACAGGTTTACAAACAATTGACTCTAATGAATGATTCTTTTAAGTGAATAACAGCTTCGAACTGTTATATTTACTGTTAAGTTGTTCTTAAAACTACGTATACGTCTTATGACAATGCACAACCACATTATGAGTAGCATAAAAATTAATAAATAACCAATTTTTTTTGCTTGTTTAATATTGTTGTTAAATATATAGTTAATGCCAATTATTGAATTGCCTTCATGCTGTTTCTACAGACTGTGAGAAATCATTAAAAAGAATCGATTTCAGATGTACTTGCCCCTTAATGTTTTGAAAAAAGTAAAGAAAAGTGTGGTTGGTCATTTCACATGTTGGTCAAATGGCCTGTTCCTGTCTATGTGGGTGGTTCTTGGCCAGACTATGGATTAAACTGTATGCCAATAATTGAAAATTCTGGCTTTACAGACTTTTGAGCAGACAACTCTATCCCATAGAGCAATGATGTTGGAAGATGCTATTTTAACACATTCTACGAGCAGATGGCCTGAATTTTAGTTTTTTTTTTTTAGTGGTTGTAGTCTGTGTTTGTGCTAGAGGAAGCTCATCAAATATCAGTGTTTAATAGAGATTAACTAAGCATTTTGATTCAAATGTTCACCCTTTTTCTCATGGCCACCTACTTAGTGAACTTGCCACCCCCTGCTACATTCAGGCAGACAGATTCCTCCGCAGTGACATATTGATCAGGGAGACGGAACGTTTTCAATCTGTCAGTCCTGTCATGCCAGGCAAAGCAAGTAGGGCCTCTGGAGCATGAGCTGAAATTCACGCGCAGATGGCTCTATGTTCCTATGAGAAGTATTTGTGAATGAATGAATATATGTCATTATACATATCATTTGTAGGATGTGTAGTTTGTGCTATAACTTTGTTAAGGCTGTTCTTTTTTTGGTCACAAATAAGAACCACATTCCACCATAATTTGCTCAAATATAATTCTATGAGAATATATCCAACGCTATCTCACAATCTATTTTACAAGGTGGCTAATTTGTACGAATTTGTACGACCTCACTCGTACGATTTGATATGATTTGTCTAAACCCCAGTGTCGGTTAGGTTTAGGGGCGGGGTTAGGTGTAGGACATTAGTACAAATTTATACGAATTGTGCAACTCATAAAATGCATATGATTTGGCAAAAATCATATGAATTTGTACGAGTGTGGTCGTATGAATTCGTACAAATTAGCCACCTCGTAAAATATGTAAATAATTCATTCTTTTTTATTTTTATTCTTTATTATTTATTTGTGGTGAAGGAATTCTCTTAAGCTTACCTTGGCTGTATGTATTTGATTAAACAAATGCAGTAAAAACAGTAATATTTTGAAATATTATTACAGATTAAAATAACTGCTTTCTGTTTGAATATATTTCAAAAAGTAAAAGCCATTACTTAATGTCACATGACTCTTTAGAAATCAATCTCATGTTTTTGTGACCAATAAACTGTTAACAAATGTTAATATAGATGAAGAGTTTAGATGCAAAAGCCTGTATGTTATGTTACGTTACGAGTTTATAATATGACAAAACTAATTGAATTTGTATTGTTTCAATTTTAATTATATTGACAAGTGTTATTTAACAAAACTGAATATTGTGTGGTATTTAACATAGCTCTGAATTAGATTTTTTTTAACTTGAAAATTAAACATTTGAATTTTTTTTAGCAGAACTGAATATTTTTATAGTTTTATAAACGTATTTTCAAACAGCATTTTTTTTCTTTTTCTTTTTTTTTTTTTTGGTTCTGAAATCAAGACAGGAAATATCCAGTGTTTAAAAATACATCTTCAAGTTTTCAAGATGAAGAGGAAATTCAGAACATCAAATTCAATATATATATAATTATAATATATTATACATAATATTTGTGTAGGTTTTTTCATGATGCAAATCGTTGCAAAGCAGCTTTACAGAAAATTAAAGTTTGTACATTATGTTTAGTAATAGCTTATCTCAAGTTGATGTCCATATGGCAGAAATATATGGTAAAAATCAAGCAGTTAGTTAATGTCATGTAATGAAACAGACGATGAACAATATTAACAGCAATGATTATATGTTATGATCAAACTTATAGCAAAATTTGGTAGTTTTGTATGTTGTCTGAGGGTTGGCATCATCTGAGTTCTTCTGAAGGGTTGGCATCATCTCTTCTCAGGTGTTCAGTCATCTCAGGTCTTTGCAAGGGCTGGATCCAGACTGAAGCTTGTGTAATTCCTAGTTACCACGGGATGCCAATGTGTGGCAGAAACAGAGAAGGTAATAGAGAAAAAATAGCGTAGTTGCTGTTCCAACTAAGCAAAAATGATGTGTTCAAGATTCAAGATTTTTATTCATCACATACACGATTATATAGAGAATATTTAACCAGCAGTGAAATGTGAGTGGTAGTTTGGTGTTCAACCCAAGCAAAAGAATGAAAATGTGCATTTGATCAGATGTACGTAACTGACAAGGTTATGAGATACATTATGTGAATGCTTGGCTAAAGAGATGTGTCTTTAATCTAGATTTGAACAGAGAGAATGTGTCTGCTATCCTAGGAACTACCAAGAGTCCAGAGTTCTGTGATCTTAGGGAGTGGATTAGATTGTAGCGTGATAGAAGACTAGTTAGGTACGCAGAAGCTAAACCATTTAGGGCCTTAAAAGTAAGTAGAAATATTTTATAACTGATATGGAACTTAATAGGCAGCCAGTGCAGAGAATGTAAAATTGGGGTAATATGATTATATTTTCTCGACCTGGTAAGGATTCTAGCAGCTGCATTTTGGACTTCCTGTAGCTTGTTTGTTGAAGATGCAGAACATCCACCTAGCAGTGCATTACAGTAGTACAGTCTAGAGGTCATGAATGTATGAACTAGCTTTTCTGCATCAGAAACAGGTAACATGTTCCGTAACTTGGCAATGTTTCTAAGATGGAAGAATGCTGTTTTTGTAACATGGGAAATATGATTTTCAAAAGACAAGTTGCTGTCTAATATAACACCCAAATTTTTGACTGTAGAGGAAGTAACAGTACATCTGTCTAGATGCAAGTTGTAATCTACGATATTCTGTGTACTGTTTTTTGGTCCAATAAGTAATATCTCAGTCTTATCCTAATTATTGGTCATCAAGTCTTTTACATTTTTAACACACTCTGTTAGCTTAGATCATTTAGAAGTTTCATCTGGTCTTATAGTTGAGTATCATCAGCATAATAATGGAAACTAATCTCATATTTTCTAAGAATATTACCAAGGGGCAACATGAAAATATCAGAGGGCCTAGGACAGATCTTTGTGGCACTCCATACTTTACTGGATTTAACTGAGATGATTCCCCGTTTAAATAGACAAAGTGATAGCGATCGGAAAGGTAGGATCTAAACCATCTTTTAAAGCCTGTCCTTGAATACCTGTATAGTTTTGTAATCTATCTATGAGTATGTTGTGATCTATGGTGTCGAGCGCAGCACTAAGTTCAAGTAAAACTAGCAATGAGATGCAGCCTTGGTCTGACGCAAGAAGAAAGTTATTTGTAATTTTGCAGGAAGGAGCACAATTGATGATTATTTTATTTTATTATCTGATTATTTGCTGATCTAGCCACTGTGCTAAATAAAAACATTGGATTGTTTTAGTTATTTTCTATGGGTTTGTTGATATGCTCAGCCCGGGCAGCTTTTAGAGCCTGTCTATAGCTGGACATACTGTTTTTCCATGCAAAAGCGTCCAAGTTTTTCTCCATTTGCATTTCTTTCTTGAGAGAATGGGTATTGCTGTTGTACCATGGCACAGTACATTTTTTCTGGACGATAACACAGAGTCATATAGTTAATATCAGTAATAGGCAGCATGCACAATACAAGGTAGTGGTCATTAACATCATCACTTTGAGGTAATATATCTATATAATTAAGATCAACTCCATGTGATATAATTAAATCTAGTGTATGACTAAAATGATGAGTGGGTCTGGTTATGTTTTGCTTGACTCCAAAAGAGTTCATTAAGTCTGTAAAAGCAAGACCTAACACATCATTTATATTATCAACATTAATGTTAAAGTCTCCTACAATTAGCGATTTATCAACATTAACCAAATTTCTAGGAAATCTGGCCCTGGCGGTCTATACACAGTAGCCAGAGAAAGAGATAGGAGAGAGTCAAGTTATACTAAGATAAATATATTCTTACAAATTTTTCATCTAGTTGTATCACTAAAATGAAAAAAACTTTATTGGATCTCTCATCTGCGTTTAACACAGTGAGTAAGTGAATAAGTTTTGAGAACTAGCAAACACTGTTAAACTCTTTCGGCTCGAATAACCAACTTTTCTATTTTCTTTCTCTCTCTGAGCAGGTCAACTGGAGTCTATTCATCTCTCCGCTCCTTTTGTAGCTGTGAAAAATAAAGAAGTCAATCTGACGGTGGTTCTCTCACCAAGCCAAGTGGGAACGGTCACCTATAACTGCTTACTCTAGAGATTGCCTCACAGAGTGCCATGTAAATAAAGTTGGCATCTTCACTGCAACTGACCCAACATGTCTTACTCTATATATGTGTGTGTGTGTGTGTGTGTGTGTGTGTGTGTGTGTGTGTTTGCCTCACAGAGTGCCATGTAAATAAAGCTGGCATCTTCACTGCAACTGCGCTGACAGGGCGTACTCTAGAGAGTCTCTCTTACACTGTATTCACAGCCCGTGATCACGCTGGAGGGGAGTGTGGCGTTCACGTTCTCTCGAGAGGGAATCAGTGTTGTCACCGTACAGGTGTCCGCTGGGAATAACATCCTGCAAGACAGGAAAACCATCGCTGTCCACGGTGAGTTTTACATACAAAAAGTAAACAGACTGCTAGGTCCTGAATATAGCTTCATATATTAGCAATGAGCTTTCTCAAAATGTTTTATTCTTTGCTCATTGTATATTTGTGATACTTTTTGAAAATATCAACACTTTAACTATTGTAGGTATGCATACAAGGTATGGTAAAAATGGTAAATGGTAAAAAAAAAAAAAAAAAAAACATGATAAAATAAAAATATGTTAATGTTGTTATTTTTATGTTTTTATAATTTAATATATAAGTCAATTGTTTTTTAAACAACCACAAAATTTTACAAAAAATAAAATAAAAACAATAACATTTTAAAAAATAATTATAGTTTAAAATAATAATATTCTACAATGACATTTATCCAAATGTAATTCTAATATAATGATTTGCTGCTCAAGGAACATTTCTTATTAATAATACTATTAAAACAATGTCTTACTAATTTGCAATGCAATTCATTTCCTGGTGATTTTAAATTAGTTTTAAAAAATCTCCACCCTCCTTTTCTTTTCTTTTTTTTTTCTTCAAAAATGTCAAAACTCAAAATGAAACCATATTCATATTGCATTTAAATACATTTAAATACACATTGATAGCAAACGCTGCAGCACAGGTGTACTGCAGTGCAGTAGTCAGACAAACAGTAATTGTAAACATTTTTTTTTTTTTTTTGTAATTACAGAATACTTCAGATCTCATCTTCTTGCCTTTTCATCTAATCTGGATGATCACAACCCTGATGTGGCTGAATGGAGGCTGGATGTGAGTCGAGTCATTAAAACCTCTATGGTGCAGGTGAGTTCAAACCATTTACCATTTGACAAAACATTCAATTTTCACACAGCTGAAAATCTGCTCCCCCTATTCAGTGACATCACAGGGTAGTTTATTGCTAACATAATGCATATACAATATAATAAAGCATGAAGAGGCAATCATATCTGTTTGCTTTGAGGTCATCTATATGGTAGTTTATTGCTAACATAAGGTTTAAGCATATATACATATTAAAGTCTTTCTTTTCTTTGGAGTATGTAACTACAGCCTATTTATTCATATTAATACTCACAAGAAGATTTCTCTTTTCTCTTGAACTTTCTGTCAGTGCCCTTTGCACAAAGTTTAAATGAGTGTGTGCAAGAGTATTCATCATCTGATCTGACATGGCTCTAGGATACAGAATATAAGATGACTCATTTCTATCAAGAACCAAATTATTTTATCAAACAATAATCAAGGTCTTCTGTGGATTTCCTGCATAGATATTAAACACAAAGGATGACGATAAACCACTAATGGATGTGTTTTCACCGATATGTAATGGCATTTGACGTTTCAGGTTTTGAGCATTATTTGACAATGTCAGCATAAGACTTGAAAAAGAATTCTGTTCAATTTAAATATCAAAATCCGTACCGTTCAGAGATTTCCACTACTTCAAGAGGGCTTTCAATGTTCAGAGTCTATATATACTGAGCTGGGTAGTAACTGATTTCATGTACTGTAATCTGGAGTACATAATCAGATTCCAAAAATTAAGTATTATAATTAGACTAAATGCATTTTAAATACTTATACTTTCATAATTAGACTATAGTTACTTTTTTTTATAGATGACATGATAACATATTATTCACGCAATAGCAATAAATTATTCATACTTTATTGATTCTCTCTAATACTTATTTTTCATCTTTGAAATTTTCCTTTCTAAAATAGCCTGCCGCTCATATTAACTTAGAAAGTCACTTGATTGTGTTTATTGAGGGCACTGTAACACGTGTTCATGATTAGTTTTTGTTTTTTTGCATTATTTTTCATATATTTTACCACTGTTTCCATTCTTTCCATTCCTCAGAAATACACAATGGGCTCAGATTGGTTACTGGCCCAGTGTGTTCCATTGTTGCTCCCCGGCAGTGGTTGGGGGTATATGTTAAATTTTAAGGTTTGTGACACAAACCAGGGCTCAAAAGAGCTTGGTTGTTGTCCCCTACCAGTCGTTTGTTGTAGACCTTAAAAAGCAAAGTCTGTAAAATAAAAATCTCAATTTGCATTGAACTTAGCAGATGTTGTTTATGCTCATAAATGAACATGACACATTAACTAAAGTAAAAAATAAAAAATAAAAAAAGTGAAATAATAATCAAGGATCCCTGTAAGTACTCATGAGATTTTAATTAAAATCAATATTTGAATTATTAAGTATCACATTTGCGTGTTCAGAGTGCTCTGACATGGTCATGTGGCGTTTTTTTTTTTTTTTATTATTTCACTTTTTTTTTTTTTTTTTTTTTTTTTTTTTTGTGTTTTTGATTCTGTTATGTTTAAAAATCAGTTTATTACAATTTTACATGATTTAATGATTTAAATAATTGTTAGCTTTTCATTTTGGAAACCTTGATGCAATATAAATTATATCAATATGGTAATGAATGGAATATATTTTCTTACTCTTATATCAATATGGTATGTATTTTTACATCATTATGGTACAGGGGGGGGGGGGAGAGGGGGTATCCAATGTGATAAACAAGTTAGGACAAAAGTGGTAATCAAAAAGTAGTCTGATTACGTTACCTAAAATGTGTAATGTAATGGATTATGTGGGGGTGACTGACTTTTTTTGTCAGGGTAATTTGGAAAATTTTATTGTTTTATTCATAAAAGAATCCTGTTTTCCAAAACACGGATCATGGTGGCACTGAACACTGGTGAGTACTGATGTAGGTCAAATAACGTGCGGTTCGCAGTGGTCAGCTTTGCTTTATAAGCAGGAATAAATTATATTTTAAAGTATAGTAAACTATATAATATAGATCAATACAAACTGGTATTTTAATTGGAATAATATTCCACAACATTACATTTTTTTCTGTATTTTTGATCAAATAAATAGCTTTGATGAGCGGATAGGGCGTAACAAAACTTAATAAAATAAGAACAAACAAAAAAAAAATCTTACGGATCCCAAAGCTTTTGAACGATATACTGTATATGATATCCATTCCAGGTATAAACAAGTGTACAAAACACAAGTGTAGTCAGGAGCTTTAATGGTTTTTCAACGCTCCACACTTTGCTTGAAGAACCTCAAGTTGGCACACTTGTGAAATTGGCTTCCAGATTCGCCTTCACTGATGGAAGGGAAACACCATTGTGACAAGAAAAGCTTCACGAATATTCAAACATGTATGGGAGCGACAGCAATATGCGTATAATCATCAGTGTTCTCCTGCACTTCCCCCGTGGCATTTTCAAAAGGCTGTTATAACTGAACATGGGGACTTTCTTTATGGATGTTTATGGAATATGACATTTGAGAATAACGGTTCTTGTGTGAGCCATATGCGTGTTCTGCTCTAGTTGGTTAGTGGTAATATGTGTAATGAGTTTTGCACTGGGCATATGGACAGGAACGAGGTGGATGTTGTGACCTTGTAACATAAACCAAGGAGAATTATATGTATTTATATTTAGTCTGAAAATCATAGTTCACCCAAACATAAAAATTCTGTCTTTATTTACTCGCCCTCATTTCATTTCAAACCATTTTGGAACTGTGGAACACAAAAGGGGAAATACGGGAAAATCGATTTGTTGCAAGAGTGGGAACCAATGATGTGTGTCATGATGTAAAATCTGGTTCAACCCGTCGAGAAGACGTGAGGGAGTAAATGATGCCGAAATGTTAATTTTTAAACTGAAACTTTAAATGAATCGCAGCTGTAATGGACTGTGTAATCATGTGTATTCATGAGACAGTAAACAATATATATTATTTTTATTTAAATTTGTTACATATTTAATCAGAGACCAATTGAAATTTTAATGGCTCAAAAACAAAGTAAAGAAGTCTCTTTTTCTGCATTTATTTTTTAAAAAAAGGTTTAGATTTTAATAATAAGCAGTACAAATATTGTGAATTCATGGTACAATTTTTAAAATATTGATGTAATGTTAAATTGTTCTTTTAATAGAATGCACATTTATTCCTGTGATGTAAATAATTTTTAGTAGTGTCATATGATCTTTCAGAAATCATTCTAATATGTTGATTTGAAACATTTCTCATTTGATGTAATGTTAAATTGTTCTCTGATTAATATTTTGTCAAATCTTTGTCTTATCTTTTTGATAAATAAAAGGCTCAAAAGAACAGAATTTATTTGAGATCTTTTGTAACATTATATTTACTATCACTTATCAATTTAATGCATCCTTGCTGAATAACAGTATTAACATCTGAAAAATAATAATAATTCAATACAAATCATAAAATTTGTGAGAAAAAATACAGTACATTTTAAAACAGCATTAGAGCTTAATACATGTATATTTTTTATTTTTTATTTTTTTAACTTGAGTCTTTGATCCTTGTATTCCTCTAATCCTGTTTATTTGTTGTATGTATTACTAATGCTGTGTTTGCTGTTCTTCAGGCGACAGGAGTGAATTCAGACCAGCTGTTGGTCACTGTGTTGCCTGGACTGCCAACAGTGGCCGAGTTCTTTCTGTTACCAGACAAACAGCTGACAGAAGGGAAACCAGAAAAAACAGCTACCCATTTAGACCAGGTACATAACCCTCATCTTACATCATGCATGATTTTCAATCTCATTTGCGAAACACTCAGCTATAATTAATGTTTCGCTTTACTTTTGTCTCTTATTCAAGGAGAAAAGGCTCAGATATTCAAATGCTATTTTCAAATTCCTTTCAAATACAAAAGGATGGTGGGTAAAAGGAGGATCTTGACAAGAGTTTCTTATGGTCTCCAGCAGATGTCAATGTTGGCCTGTTTAAATCTTGACAAAAACCTGTTTTTAGTAGCCCACAGATTTTCCTTAATCAGAAAATAACTAATTTTCTCCTGAAATTAAATACTTGGTTATAAGACAAGCACATAAATACACTTTCATAAGCAACTTCAGACAAAGTGTCTTTCTGATTAGATCTCAAAGCTTAATGAGATACATTTCTTATAACTCACTTGTGAGGTAGTGGGGTGAATTGTTAGGTCATGGCTAATTCTGGTCATACCGCAGTGTATTTGACCATACCAGAGAACAGCCATTATCGAATGTGAGAAGATGCCTCATATTCTCTAATATTAACATGCAGAGTGATTTCTCACCATACAGACTATAGAGGAACACTATATCAATCAGCCAGAGGAATATCATTCAGTTCTCCATTTGCTTATGGGCCAGAGATATTATATCACAGATGATGGGGGATATCTGCACTTTGTGGATGTCCATGCATGGGTGCTTAAGCAGCACCTTTTTAGCTTCTCTTTTTTTTTTCTCACCCAAACTTACCTTGAATCTGCAATGGACCTTTCACTGCAGATCCTCATAAATCTCTGTTTAAAGGTGGGATGTTCAAAGTATAATGTGTAGATAGCCTTATTAAAAAAGTATAATAGACTGACTGACCCTGGTACAATTCATAAAGAAAGTAATTATTCATGGTATGGTCTAATTTTAAAAGGGTGAGAAATAAGGACAGCGAGAGAAAGAAGGTGAGTGCGATGGAGAAATAAAGGAGCACAGAAATAAGTCTGGAGTCATTTAATAAATGAGACAGATTTAATGAAGCTTGGGTAGAAAGAGCGAAAAAAGGGATTCCTTGTAATTTTATGAGAGGTTTAGCACCATCATCACTGAACTCAGATCTGATGCCCAAGATAAATCTAAAATAAAAAAAAAAAAAAAAAAATTAATAAAAAAAATAACAAAAACACTAAATAGATGTCTACATTTCAATAAGCTAAGATACTGTATTTTTATACTTATTTTTTTAAACTAGTAAAACTTAATTCTATAATATATTATTAATTGCATTGTTCTATAATAAATCGTATATTATAAATTTAATAGCTATTTTAGTTATACTTTGTACACACACATATATACACACACACACATTTATAATTTACAATTATGTTATCTAATTATATATGTATATATAAACAAGTAAAATTATAACAATTTGATAAAAACATCTATCTGTCTAGCTATCTTGTACTCTGTGAACTGTTAACATCATATTTAATCTCTTTTTGAAGTAATAAAGTAATCCATAAATACAAAACAGCAACTATTATTGTTATTATTATTTTTTATGAATTCATCTTTGGCTGTCTTTGTCAGTAGGTAATGATCTTTAAACCCTGTCAGTCTTATGAAAAACAGTTAATAACTGAAAAGATAATTTAGCCATGAAATTCTCTTTTTGAGAAGCACATTGTAGTGTAGCATTAATGTCAAATTATAATGTCAAAAACTGTAAATTCTGTTTCACCTTTCTGAAGGCGTAATTTTACCCCAACCCATATTAAATCGTATTAATTTAGCATCTTGCAGGGGCATTTATTAACACATTGTTAATAATAATAATAAAATTACATCAAACTAAGCTCCTGTTCCAGAATGACCCTCAAAAACCTGATGTCCTAATCAAGCACAAAAACAAACAAAAAGAGTTTGTTATTTTGGGAGGGAAATAGCTATCTGCTTTCAAGATTTATGCATACATAAAAGAGCCTGACAGTCAAGGGCTCTGCATGTGTTTGAGGTAGAGGAGAGAGATGTTAGGCCTAAATGAGATCCCTCCTATGTCATCTATCTATATTTGTGAGGTGATGTGATAGAGTTGATTTATGCTGAAATGTCTTCTCAGTGTGGTTCAGGCTCATGTACGACAAACAACATCACAAGCCCACCTCAGCCAACAGTACAATGCATCAGGACTCACCAGGCTCAGAAACAGGGAAACCAAATACCTTTGGGACTCAAATATCTATGTGATTGTGTAATTTAATAACAGATTTTGGATGCATCATATACAAGGCAGCGTTTTATTGTCCAGTGTTGTATGAATACAGTGAATATGATAATGTGATTTTTCCTTTCAGCTCTCAGAACTGGTTCTCAGTGCTCTGAATCAGAATCTGGTTCAGTTCACACTCAGACCAGGAGTCCAGGTCACAGTATACGCTGCCCATTTATCAGCAGGTAATGAACTAGAATCAAAGTTTGTTGTTCTAGATATGAACTAGAGAAGAATTGCAACTTAAAGAAATCAACAGATGATCGATAATGACAGATTTTAGATGAACAGTTCCTATATGACATTGGTTGTATAATGAACTATTTTCTATAAAGGGATTCTCAATTTAATGCGATTTGTGACTGTTTATTAAGACGAGGGTTGGAAACATGCTAGACTGTGCACTGACAACTGTTGCCTCTTATTTTCCCCTGTGTCTAGCGCCTCTAGTGGACACAAGCGAGAATCACAGTGGCTCAGCTATGCTCATGCTCCTTTCTGTGGTGGTGGTGGGTTTAGCTGTGTTCCTCATCTATAAATTCAAAAGGTATTGCTATCCATTTTTAAAACTCCAACCTGGATCATAATGCATATATTTTAGCAGTTAAAAATATGATTAGCTTTCTAAATTGGTTAAATGTCTAGTGGCAAGAGTCTGGGGAAGGCTGGGAGATTACAAGTTATTTATAAAGTAGTCAAGACTTTGTATTGTTACTATCAAAAACCTACCTAACCACGTTGGATTGACTGATTGATTTTTTTTATTAATAAGGATAAATGTATATTTTTAAAAGGATAGTTCATCCAAAAATGAAAATTCTGTCAACATTGACTTCCCCTAATGCCTTTCCAAACCAGTATGAGTTTCTTTCTTCTGTTGAACACAAAAGAAGATATTCTGAAGAATGTTGAGGGTAGCCATTGACTTCCATATTTTTTTCTTGTTTTTTCATATGGCTAGTATCAATAGTTTTGTTAACATTCTTCAAAATATAAAAAAAAAAATTAAACTTAGGCCTGGAATAATTTGAGGGTGACTAAATGATGACAGAATTTTACCTTTAAATATATAATTATGATATTATTTTATGCATAGATTAATCTTTTTTTTTTTTTTTTTCAACCGAACAGTATTATCAGCATTATGGTATAATTAAACGGCATTCATTAATCGTAATATAATCCGTTTAGCTTTTTTGTAATTAATTTTCGAATTAATATAATAATAAATATTATCAATTACTTTGAATATTGTGACAAAATTGTGCAGGAATCAAATAAGGCTAAACCATTCTCATTCTCTCAGATCTTTAAGTTTAGGTGTTGTGGCTCAGTTTAGTTTACAAAACAGCTTAAAACAGCGTAAACCACTGAGCGGATATGTCGAGTGGTGATTCACCCTTTTGCTATTGCAGAACCTTCTTCTTTTGTGTCTCAGCGCTCATAACAAATGAGAAATGTCAGTCAAAGCACAGACATTATCAATATTTAGCCCTTTGAGTTTTTCAGGTTGACCTTTATGAAATGTTAAATGATTGCACTGTTTCTGTCATTGGACTGAGAGAAAAGGGCGCGAGAGGTCAATAAGACAAGATCTGGAGACAGGAGAGGGAGACTACAGAAGTGGCATGAATTTTCTGATGCTTTAATACATAAGTCTGGGGCATTCGGTGACACTATAGCCTGCAACATTTCAACTCTTTAAAAAACATGAGGAACTTCCTGTTAAAAAGTTAGTTTGCACAAAATGAATGATGAAAAACTCTTATTTTAGTGAATCAGTTCACAGAACTAGTCTGAATTTGTTCATGAATTAAACTGATGCTGTTGTAAACTCTGAATATAAGTGAATTATAGCCTAAATAAAGAGTACACATGGTATGGACTAATTTTATGGTGCATTTGCATCGTTTTTGACACTCAAAAGCCTCATCTCCCATGAGGTCTAATTGCAGTTGCAGTACAGTAAGCTCTGAAGAAAAGCATCTGGCAAACGCATAGAAGTAAATGGCTTTGGAGCAACATGAGTGTGAGCAAATGGTAACAGAATTTCTGTTCCTTTAATGAGGGTATTAGATCACATCTTAATGAGCTGCCCATTTGTGTTGTGTTTTCTTCTTGCTAAATCCCTCTCCAGTTGTATTTTGCACAATAAATTTGGTTTTGAATCCTCTTAGGCAATGCCGTGTTAAAGCTCTCTTCTGGTTTTTGACTTTGTCCCTCCGTAATGATGCAGACCAAGACAGAAAATCACCTCTCTAAAGGGAGGCCTTGATTTCATAACTCCTAAGTGAGACTTTTCACACAGAGGTCTTTTTTTTCTTATTCCCATGTCTTTTTACAACTTTTCCTTGAGGCAGATCCCAGACCTCAGCTTGTAAATGGACAGGACCGCACTCACAAACTATAAACACATGCTTCCTGTGATAAACGACCAGAATGATGTGAACTGCAAAGCTGATAATGTTAGAGCCATCAATGTTCGGAAAAAGGGTGGAAGTGCACATTATGAACCTTATCTGTTCGTCTCATAAACATTAATTAGGTAACGTTTGGTCAGTAGTCCTTGCTGAACAGAAATAAGTAGACCACCAAACAAAAACCAGTTTTTTCTTACCAACTTAAAAAAAAAAAAAAAAAAAAAAAAAATAAAATCAGCAGCCGCCTTACTAACCTACCTACCAAATAAAAAAAGTTATATTTATACTTTTATATATTTATATACTACTGTTCAAAAGCTTTGGCTTGTTAATATTTAAAAAAATATATATTTTAAAATCTCTTGTGTTCACCAAGACTGCATTTATTTGATCAAACGTACAGTAAAACCGTAACATTGTGAACTATTATTTCAATTTAAAATAACTTTTCTATTTTAATGTATAATAAAACATTTTTTTATTATTAATTCATTTATTTTTTGTGGCAGTAAAGCTGAATTTTCAGCATCATTCCTCAAGTCAGTGTCACATGATCCTTCAGAAATCATTATAATATTCTGATTTTGTGCTCAAGAAGCATTTCTTCTTATTAAAACATTTTGAAAATAGCTGTGCTGCTGAATTTACTGTGAAAACCATGATCCATTTTTTTCAGGATTCTTTGATAAATAGAAGGATTTATTTGAATTTATATATATATATTCTATATATCTTTATAGCTATATATATATATATATATATTATATATATATATATTATATATCGTATATATATATATATGTATATATATATTTATATTGTGTTATTGTATATATTATTTATATATCATAGTATATATATATTATTTATATTTATATACAAATATATATTGTAGCACAAATGTCATTACGCTCTCTTTTGAACAATTTAATTTGATGAATTAAAAAAAATAATACATAAAAAATCTACTGACCCCAAACTTTTGAAAGATATATTAAATATTTAAATTATGAATTTAGTTTAAACTCTTAACTTATAACAATTATTTCCTAAAAGTGCACGAGTTCGAAGATGGACACTTGTCCCCTTAAGTTATGCTTGCTTACCACTTGATAATATAGATGTTTTTTCTCCCTCTGGCTGATTCCCCGAAGCATATGTTCTAGAATCAAGCTTTGTTTGCCCATGTCCCCTGGGCGCACCCTGTCTCATTTGTAATCTTCTCCTCAAGGAAGATCCCAGGCCTCCACATGTCTGCACCGATGTTTTTTGAAAATAAGAGTAAGAGATGATCCAGAGTCCAGTTTCTTCACTTGCCAGGGAACAGCACTGGTTGCTCGACTTCTTGATGCCTATAATAAATCAACAGAACAGCACGTCATGTTGTATTTCAGCTTTCTAGGCTGCTGTGGGAATCACTGATACACTCATATAAAGCTGTTTGACATTTGGAAAGAAGACAATATATTGATAAAGAAAGGATAGTAAGAAAGAATGCACCTCTCTAGACTGACAGAACATACTGTAGTGTTTCTCAGAAATAGCCCAGAAAAAAAAAAAAAAAAAACTATATATACAATATAATTTTGCATATATTTTTGAAAAATTATAGCTAAATTATAAAATATATTATACATAACATCTGACCAATTCTATAATTTATTACAAATTACATGGTGATAAAATATAGAACAGTAAAGAAATTAAACATTTATTATTATTATTATTGTATATTATTTTTTTTCCTAAATTTAATTAAAAAATTGTGCTGAAACAGGTTCTGAAACAGAAAAAAATTATTTTTCATTGTCATTTTGTCCCTTTGTATTTCCCAGAATGCATCAAACCTCATCCATGTGTCAAATTCTCCAAAAAAAAAATAAAAATAAAAATGACATGGTGATATAAATAAAACAGTAACAAATATTAATATGCTATTAATATATTAAACATATTTAAAAAAATATTAAAAAATAATAATTTAATAATTATAATATAATATATACTAATAATTAAAATAAGATTCAAGACAGACAGACAGACAGATAGTTTTATAATTATTAGAATATATTAGAATTAAAAATTGTGCATTTGAGTTCTGGAACAGAATAAGTAGTGAATTATATTTCTTTGTCATTTTGTCTCTATGCATTTCCCAGAATGCATCAATCCTCATCCACGTGTCAAATTCTCATCAGATCTTCCTACATACATCGACGTTTGAACTCTAGCCTCCGCCATGTCAAGGACTTTGGTCATGCGGACACAAAGGTTTCAAGCTTTATTCAGTACTTGTGCATGTTGGACATTAACTTTACTGCTGCACAAACAAAAAACACAATTATTCTTGGTTACCACAAAGTCTGAGGGAGAGGCAAAAATTAAGAGTGAGAAAAAACAAACAAAAAACACAAAAAACAAACAAAAAACGTACAGAGGGTCTGAGGAAAATCCAGCATGAAGGGTAGAAAAAAAGACAATTCTACTTGGTTACCTGTCTGTTTATTTTTATTGCAAACAGTGGCAGTACAGTATTCATGAGCGTAAAACATGGATATGTGACATTTTGAGAGTGTTTTAATAATAAAATGTAAAATAATTAATGAATATTGTAAAATGAAACATTTCCTGGGTTTCATTTAGTAAAACTATATCTAGCACATCTGTACTTTACATGTAACACAGAAATGTAGATTTTACCACTCATTTTATGGGTTTCATGCCTTTATTCATGAAACAGGGTTAATGTTGAAGCTTGTTTATCTTGTTTTGCTTCTCTGCAATATCAAAGTATATATATATTTTTTCTTAGTAAAATAAATTCTGTGTTTCTATGTAGAAATAACTGACTGTTGGTTTACAGATCAATCAAATACATATCAGTATAACAAGTAAACTGACTTGGTATTATGGCCAAGCAGAAGATGATAGGAATAATTTATGTGCACTCACAGAGAGTTACATGATTTATGCTTTCATTCACAGAGAGTTACATGATTTATGCTTTCATTTGCTTGTTTTATTTGATATTTTTGCCATTTAAATTCAAGCATGGCGTGTTGCAAAATCAACTGTATATGCGGATGAGCCTGAATGTAATGAATAAAATGCGTACATGTTTAAATGTTTAAGCTTTTTTTTTAAAAAAACTTTCCCTCTTCACTATGCACCAATATGAGCAGTGTAGAATCACGGGAAGCTATGATCAGTTGATGAACATTCTGAAGTATTAGCATTCAATCACTCAATACCAAAATAGTATTGTCCTGTCCCGTATAGAGGCAGACAGACCTTCATCCACTAG